>NC_043007.1:74635088-74650088 GCF_006345805.1 Octopus sinensis | reverse complement strand
AGTACCTGAGTGGTAGTTTTGTCTTATCAACAAGGTAGAGCCTGAAATCGGAACGTAGTGAACCTGAGGAAATACCGTAAAGCGGTTTATTTTTCTCCGACGCTCTAACGATTCTTATTTCTTTACTACCCACAAGGGGCTAAACATAAAGGAGGGACAAACAAGGACAGACAAAGGGATTAAGCCGATTAGATCGATTCCAGTGCGTAACTGGTACTTAATTTATCGACCCCGAAAGGATGAAAGGCAAAGTCGACCTCGGTGGAATTTGAACCCAGAACGTAACGGCAGACGAAATATCTATTTCTTTACTACCCACAAGGGGCTAAACACAGAGAGGACAAACAAGGACAGACAAAGGGATTAAGCCGATTACATCGATTCCAGTGCGTAACTGGTACTTAATTTATCGACCCCGAAAGGATGAAAGGCAAAGTCGACCTCGGCGGAATTTGAACCCAGAACGTAACGGCAGACGAAATACCTATTTCTTTACTACCCACAATAGGCCAAACACAGAGAGGACAAACAAGGACAGACAAACGGATTAAGTCGATTATATCGACTCCAGTGTGTAACTGGTACTTATTTAATGAAAGGCAAAGTCGACCTCGGCGGAATTTGAACTCAGAACGTAACGGCAGACGAAATACCACTAAGCATTTTGCCCGGCGTGCTAACGATTCTGCCAGCTCGCTGCCTCCGTTGCGATAATAAATTAATTTACGCTTGTTATTTGTGTTGTTGTTTTATAAAGTTGACGAAGAAACTTCACGCAAAATATTTCTCGCCTGTTTTAAAAAATCCTGATTTGATTTATGTTAAACAATAAATCAGATTCATTCAAAGACTCATATTTATGTTAGAATTAATAATTAAACTCAATTCATTAAACTCAGTTTAATGAATCGGAATAGAAAAATAGAATGACAAGTAGATTAATTAGCATCCGCCCATTTTAACATCGTTATTAAATGTAATCATTGGAAATTTCTTTAATTAATATTTCTTTAATTAATATTTCAACCAATCAATGACGTCTATTGAGGTAAAAAAAACATTCTGTGCCGTATGAAGATGTCCCTCGTTTAAGAAACAGATTGGGTTTATTTACATTTGTGAAGAAAAAAAGATACCCTTCCCCCACCCCTAACCCTAACTAACCCTAACCCTAAAGCAGATTGAAATGCAATAGATCGATACTAGGGTCATAATTATGGGTGACAATTTCATATGACACCGCTAGAAAAAACTGCCGTTCAAACCGAAAAGATCTGGTACTTCATTTCATCGACTCTGAAAGAATGAAAGGCAATGTCAACTCGGCTGAATTTGAACTCAGAACGTAAAGACGAACATAAAGACGGATCTGGGAAGTGTGGCACGTGGGAGGATCGACCTTAAATACCCTGTTGTTCATAAAAATTTAGAGGTAAAGTAAATGAGTTACGAATGTCACAACGTCTATATTGCTACGCTGACTTTTCCTTTCTGTTTTACAAACAAACGAATATTTCTATTGATGACGTAAGCATCACGATACAAGGCAAAGAGATTAAGAACTATAGTAATAAAGTATTTAGTGAGATCCCCTTGAAAATGCAGACCCCAGCATATTCTGCTCTTATTTTTAGGTTAATCCGACACTGGTTGATTAAAAATGTAAGGGGAAATGATTTTGAGTTATTCTTCCGCTTCTTTAAATTCCGAGTTCAAATTTTGTCGAGATAAATTTTACTTTCCCTTTCTCGGGGCTCGATATGCTTAAGTATTGGTCGATGGTATCAACTAATTCACCTCCCATCAAAATTGCTGACCTCGTGCCTAAATTAGAAATTGAGTAGATCTGTGGTTCTCAACCGGGGTTCATCTGGTCCCCTGAGCGTCCATATAAGATTTTGCGAGGTCCACGCAACAAAATAGTAAATTGAGGATCATAACATTTTAAGGGCCTCTGAAAAAATTTTGCTTTAAATGTATATATTGGTATATATTACAAGAAACAACTACGTTTCTTTCTATAACATTTTACACAGTTCAGCCTACGCAAGTTATGTGCGAAAAAAAGTAACAAAATAGGGAATTTGGAAGAAGTTTCTATAAAACTAGTTTTTAAACATCAAATGGTGATGGTAGTCCACCAGAATAAAATAGTAATCAAAAGGGTTCATAGATTAAAAAAATATGGTTGAGAACCCCTTGGGTAGATCATTCAGCTGAAAAGATTAGCACAAATATTTAGTTTCTTCTGGGGTACGCCAATTTTACCTACAGATGTATAAAATTTGGCTTAAATGAGATTCATTTGAAATATTAACGAGATATTCATTATGACATAGCAAGCTCTTTTATGATGAAGGCGTGTGTTTTAGAAAACGCTCTTTACGTCATCAATAGAAACATTTGTTTGTAAAAGCAAGCCCTGTTCTCACTTTTAGAACAGAAAGAAAAAGTCAGCGTAACGATATAGACGCAGTGACATTCGGAGCTCATTTACTTTACTTCTAAAATGTCGGAATTAGATGAGGTTTTTCGAGCGTTCACTAAGCTTGCAGGTGCAAAGACTCCTGAAGATGAAAAACAAATGAATTCTAAAGCTTGTGCAAAAATGGTGAAAGACTGTCTACCAAAAGAAGTTGTAACAATTGCAGATGCCTCTATATTCCCAAAATACAAAGAGAAAGGTAAACAGTTCCTCCTTATAAATAACTTCCACCTATTTATACGTGGTTGTGCACATGAATATGCCAAGAACAAGTCAAAAAATCCCAAACTGCCAGAAGGGGACCCGCAGGTGGACAAATATTACGAAGACTTTGTCGAAATGCTAAAAAAAGGGAGACCAAACGTCAAAGAAGTAAAAATATCAAAAACTGGCAATGTCGCCGGTCTTACGGATGTGGCTGGTTACACTGGAACACACAAAGAGCGTTTTGATGAGGAAGGCAAAGGCAAGGGAATGACTGGCCGAAAAGAGATGGTAGACAACAGTGGTTACGTGGGTGCCTATAAAGGCGAAGGGACGTATGATAAAGTAAAAGCATGATTGCGTCGTAGAGTTGACGGCGATCAACATAATCAATGATCATAGAAAATGTTTTTCTTGCGTCTAAATCGCTGACATTTTAATATTTTCCGTAAGTTGATGCATCTATCAAGGAAATTATAGAAAAATACAAGCTAGAAGGCTATGTTTCTAAAGTGAACATATATATATATATATATATTATTTATATGTCTATATATATATATATATATATTATACTATATATATATATATATATATATATATATATATATATTATATATATATATATATAATATATATATATATATATATATATAAACAAATGTTTGCCACGACAAATAAAAATACTTGTAAAATGTTCGAAATGATAAAAACTACTTGAGCATTTATTTTTGTGTTCATTGTACTTCATTTATAGGTTATTTTTTGTTGTTGTTGTCGAGGTCAACTTTGACTTTCATTCTTTCGGAGTCGATAAATTATGCCCTAGTGATGTAACCGAAACTCCCCTCCCACAAAAATGTCTGCCCTTGTGGCAAAACTTGAGACCATTGCTATTATTATTAAGGCGGCGAGCTGGTAGAAACGTTAGCACGCCGGACGAAATGCTTAGCGGTATTTCGTCTGCCGTTTATCCTTTCGGGGTCGATTAAATAAGTACCAGTTACACACTGGAGTCGACATAATCGACTTGTGGGTAGTAAAGAAATAGGTATTCCGTCTGCCGTTACGTTCTGAGTTCAAATTCCGCCGAGGTCGACTTTGCCTTTCATCCTTTCGGGGACGATTAAATAAGTACCAGTTACACACTGGAGTCGACATAATCGACTTAATCCGTTTGTCTATCCTTGTTTGTCTCCTTGTGTGCAATAAAGAAATAGGTATTTCATCTGTTGCTACGTGCTGAGTTCAAATTCCACCGAGGTCGACTTTACCTTTCTTCCTCTGTGGGTCGATAAATTAAGTACCAGTCAAGTCCTGGGGTCGCTGTGATATATTGTCCCCCACCCCCCACCCCACAAAAATCCAAGCCTTGTGCCTGTAGTAGAAAGAATTATTATTGTTATTATTATTATTATTATTATTATTATTATCATTATTATTATTAACTCAGATTTTGTTGGAATTCCTGGAGTCTTGCATGCGTAGCGAGCTTACTGCCTGCAACCTACGGTACCATGTTATCTGTTCTTTTCAGCTGTGGAGGCGCAATGGCCCAGTGGTTAGGGCAGCGGACTCGCGGTCGTAGGATCGCGGTTTCGATTTCCAGACCGGGCGTTGTGAGTATTTATTGAGCGAAAAACACCTAAAGCTCCACGAGGCTCCGGCAGGGATGGTGGTGATCCCTGCTGTACTCTTTCACCACAACTTTCTCTCACTCTTACTTCCTGTTTCCGTTGTACCTGTATTTCAAAGGGCCGACCTTGTCACTCTCTGTGTCACGCTGAATATCCCCGAGAACTACGTTAAGGGTACACGTGTCTGTGGAGTGCTCAGCCACTTACACGTTAATTTCACGAGCAGGCTGTTCCGTTGATCGGTCAACCGGAACCCTCGTCGTCGTAACCGACGGAGTGCTTCCATCCATCTTTTCAGCTATCTAATACTTTCCTGATTATTTTGGCCGTCAAAGGAGAAAAACATTTTGTAACAGTTCTACTAGTCATTCTATTCCGATTTCCTTTATATTTATTTTGATGCCTACAGATACTGTCCCCAAGGGACCAGCAAAAGTTGGCATTGTCTTCACCTTCATTTTCCATAGCGGGGCTATTTCGTGCATAAAAGGATTGCATATATCTATTATTTCGACTTCCTTCTTGACTATTTGTGGGTCAAAGGGGAACGCAACATCAACTATATAGCACATGTGGTGCATCTTATTTCTTTATTGCCCACAAGGGGCTAAACATAGAGGGGACAAACAAGGGCAGACAAAAGGGATTAAGTCGATTATATCGACCTCAGTGCGTAACTGGTACTTGTTTCATCAACCCCAAAAGGATGAAAGGCAAAGTCAACCTCGGCGGAATTTGAACTCAGGACGTAGCGGCAGACGAAATACCTATTTCTTTACTACCCACAAGGGGCTAAACACAGAGGGGACAAACAAGGACAGACATAGGTATTAAGTCGATTACATCGACCCCAGTGCGTAACTGGTGCTTAATTTATCGACCCCGAAAGGATGAAAGGCAAATCGACCTCGGCGGAATTTGAACTCACAACGTTGCGCCAGATGAAATACCGCTAAGCATTTCGCCCGGCACGCTAACGTTTCTGCCAGCTCGCCAAAGTCGACCTCAGCGGAATTTGAACTCACAACGTTGCGCCAGACGAAATACCACAAAGCATTTCGCCCGGCGTGCTAACGTTTCTCGCCGCATGTGGTGCATCTTGTCCACCGCCACTAGCTCTACAGGACATTCTAGCTTCACATGACATTCTATTCCAATTTCTTTCAACATTTGTCTATATCATTGCTTACAGTTCTTAATGTACCCAATATTATAGGCACAACCTTTTATAAGCACACACTTTTCGTATTCCAAATTCTTGCAATTTCAAATTTTAAGGGATTTTATTTATTTATTTATTTTGGCTCGTCTTTGTCCGTAGCAAGAGAGCGTGTGTTCTGGCCTCGTAAGTTTTCTTTAAAATTTGTTCGTTTATTAGTTGGTATTACAAATTGTGTTGAACTCTTTAACAAAATAGCCCAACTCGCTCCAAGCGGGGCGAGCTGGTTTTGCGAGAATTTCATATTTCAAATCAAAAATATCAATATGGCTTCCCGAATCGAGGGAAGCAATGGCTGTTCGAATGGCTGCTATGGCATTGTTTTCTTGCCGCTAGCAGATGTGGTCGAAAAACGATGCACAGGAAGCAGCATCAGCAGTAGCAGCAACAATAACAACCAACAGAAGCAGCAGCGATGTGCAAGGTATATCTAAAAACTAGCAGTATTGCCCGGCGTTGCTCGAGTTTGTTTCGACTCTTTAGATTTGGAATTTTTGAAAAGTAAAAATGTTGCCTCATGTAGCTTGTTATTCTCTTTAAGTGAACATTTTTTGTTGAAATACACCGAAAAATGACGACACAGCAGTAAAAAAATCGTTAAAAATAGGGATTTTCATAGAAAAAAAAGCACCTTTATTATGTAAATAATTTTTGGTGTTAACATGGTCCGATTTGAATTTTTTCTTCTACAGAAGGAAGAGCAAGCCTTCTTCTATCATATTCTCAATTTTGCTCAACTTGCGCCGCAGGGTCTCGTAGGAGATAGTGTTAGTTGAAGGCTACCAAACCTGCCATACACAGACAACTGCAGCTTTATATAGAGAGAGATGACGCAGGTATGACCGCCATCACCGTCCTCACCACCAACACCTGCCGTTGCGCATAGGACGGATCCGGCTATCAGTTGAGTCCATTTTGAAGATCATCTCGCTGCTGGCCGAGAGGGAAGTGCTGCCTCCCAGCAATTTTGTTAGAAAGTGAGTGTATATTGCAAGAATGGTCCGTGCAAACAGGTTTACGCCAAGCATGTTCCTGCAAATTCAAGAAAGATAATGCGGAGAGGGCATTTATATTGTTACAGTCTCCTGAACGAGATGCCAGTCCGTCGCACGGTTATTCTCCATTAACTGCTGGTACATATTTTCAAACCAATGCTTTGGTGCACCGTAAAATGAAATGAAATGCTTTGTTCAAATATACAACGCACCACTCGATCCGAGAATCAAACTGATGACATATTGATTGTAAGCACGATTCTCAAACTACTGGACAACGTGATTTCACTGTTTAATACACGGAAAACTAAAAGGTTAAAAGATGTGAAACAGTCACACGCGATGATGAGGAAAATATGATATCAGTCGTTTATCAGCTTTTGCCGTTTGTTTTTCAGATTAGATTAGAACAAGAAATAATTCTAGTTAAGATTGGAAGATATGGCTTTTATGAAAAAAATAATACGATATCTGGGTACCAAATAAATACGCAGATATATATACGCAGTATAAAATTGAACTGTTTAGCAATGAAATATTTTCGAAATGCTGCCGGCATTACAGAGCAGCTTTCTTGAGCATTTACGATTTACTTTGGATTCACGCTTCTTTTAATACCATATGGAATGGCTTAGCTGGTCGAAACTTCAAAGTTACTGTGAATACTATTCTTGCGAATGAATAATGAACTTATCGTTTACCAAACACAGCCACAGAAGTGACTGTGTGGTAAGTGGCTTGCTTACCAACCACATGGTTCTGGGTTCAGTCCCACTGCGTGGCACCTTGGGCAAGTGTCTTCTACTATAGCCTCGGGCCGACCAAAGCCTTGTGAGTGAATTTGGTAGACGGAAACTGAAAGAAGCCCGTCGTATATATGCATATATATATATATATATATATATATATAATATATATATATATATATATATGTGTGTGTGTGTATGTATGTGTGTGTGTTGTTGTGTGTGTAAATGCTTATGCGTCTGCATTTGTCAACCGATGTTGGTGTGTTTATGTCCCCGTAACTTAGCGGATCGGCAAAAGTGACCGATAGAATAAGTACTAGGCTTACAAAGAATAAGTCTTGGGGTCGATTTGCTCGACTAAAGGCGGTGCTCCAGCATGGCCGCAGTCAAATGACTGAAACAAGTAAAAAGAAAAAAAAGAAAAAAAAGAAATAGTAACTAGCGGGACCCGTGAATATTTAACGGAATTAATAGTAAACCTATTGGATTATTCCTGAAAACTTTATCCCAAAAACCTGAAAGGATAGTTTGTGTTGTGTCTGTATCGAAAGATAAGTTGCTCATCTGCAATTAATTGAAAAGTGAAAGAAATTAGAATACGATGATTACTAAAGCACTTTATATATATGCTTTATGCACAATTTTACTACCCACAAGGGGCTAAACACAGAGGGGACAAACAAGGACACATAAACGGATTAAGTCGATTACATCGACCCCAGTGCGTAACTGGTACTTAATTTATCGACCCCGAAAGGATGAAAGGCAAAGTCGACCTCAGCGGAATTTGAACTCAGAACGTAACGGCAGGCGAGATACCGCTAAGCATTTCGTCCGGTGTGCTAACGATTCTACCAGCTCGCCGCCCGTATGAATATATTCATATATATATGTGTGTGTGTATATATATATATATATTACACACACACACACACATATATATACACACACACACACACACGTACGAAGTTGTGAGGAGTGTGGAGAGAACGTAAAGCGTCGGAATAAATGATTCTGTCACTTCACCACCTTTTTAACCATGTGTGTTTATATATCTACATATGTGAAGGCGCGTGGGCAAGTGGTTAAGCGGGTTGCACTCGCGATCTTAGGATCGTGGTTTCGATTCCCAGCTCGGCTACGCATTGTTTTCTTGGTCATAAAACTTCCTTTCGCTTTGCGCCAGTCTGCTCAGCTGTAAGCGAGTAACCCTCCGACGGAGTAGCCTTACGATCAGGAGGATTAATTGGCCTGCATGCGTAGCCAGTGGGGCAACAGCATTCTAAAGCTAAAACGATGCAAAGCGCATTGTGATCAGCGATGTATAACAACATCCGATTGTCTGATCGATCACATGATATATATATTATATATATATATATATATATATATATATATATTTGTGTGTGTCTGTATCTATCTGTCTGTCTGTGCTTGTGTGTGTGTGATGATTTCTGCCCTTCAGCTGTCGCATGTCCGGTGCACTTAAGCACTTTGTGATAGATGGTACGAAAAGCAACAAACTTGCGACAGCTGAAGAAGTGCTGTAATCATCGTATCGTTAACACAGAAACTCCGTGTGTGTGTGTGTATGTGTGTTCCCCTCACCATCACCGCTTGACAACCGGTTTTGGTGTGTTTGCGTCCCCGTAACTTAGCGGTTCGGTAAGAGAAACTTATAGAATAAGTACTAGGCTTAAGAAATAAGTCCTGTGGGTCAAGGCGGTGCTCCAGCATGGCCACAGTAAAATAACTGAAACAAGTAAAAAGAATGAGAAAAAACTACCGGGCCGGCGCTAGCAAGTGCCGAGCCCAATTAGAGGATTGTCAGTGGGGCCTTCTACTCAGCAAAGCTGAAGATAGGTGTTTCTTGATTCGTGCAGTATGCCAGTCCCAACCAAAAAAGAGTTGAGGGCTTGAGGTTCCACCATTAGCCACAATGATATATTAAAAATCCATCATAGGCGTCCTCCGTTCGAGCGTGTGCACGAGGCCTCCTCTTGGCGCGGGGCCCAGTTTGAACGAATCTATCTAATTGGCCTTAAAACATTTTAAATAATAATAATAATAAACATTGTGTACAGTGCTCAGGTGCACTACAACTCATCTAAAGTGCATATATAATCAGGTGTAGTTTCGACGGATTTCGAAAAGCATGAGGGCCTTAAAGGATGCAGTGTCATGGCAGTCAACAACTGACGCAGGCAGTTTATTCCATATGTACCTGCCTGTGTAATAAGCACGCTGTACATTTTCGCTGGGTTAATTTATAACTATTGAAAGCGTTCTCCATTTTTAGCTTTTATACTTTTTATTCGTAATATCTTTATTATATGCATTCGGTAGTATCGACTGGACCCATACAGCTGTCCACGACTGGTTTACTTCGACACTTTTCGACGATGTTTGTTATTCCCATTAGCCAAAGCCCATTTGAGTTGCATTCAATATCGAAATATCGATATGTTTCGTTCCTGTTGCACAAGCGCATGCGCGAGCACACATCTACCTTTGCATATATACATACATAAATATCATATACATTATATTATATATACACACTTATACTTGCATGTATGTATGTATGTATGTATGTATGTATGTATGTATGTATGTATGTACGTATATATGCATACATAAATATTATATACATTGTATTATATATACACACTTATACTTGCATGTATGTATGTATGTATGTATGTATGTATGTATACATAAATATTATATACATTGTATTATATATACACACTTATACTTGCATGTATGTATGTATGTATGTATGTACGTATATATACATACATAAATATTATATACATTGTATTATATATACACACTTACACATGCATGTATGTATGTATGTATGTATGTATGTATGGTATGTATGTACGTATATATACATACATAAATATTATATACATTGTATTATATATACACACTTATACTTGCATGTATGTATGTATGTATGTATGTATGTATGTATGTATGTATGTATGTATGTATACATACATAAATATTATATACATCGTATTATATATACACACTTATACTTGCATGTATGTATGTATGTATGTATGTATGTATGTATGTATGTATGTATGTATGTATGTATGTATGTATGTATGTATGTATGTATGTATGTATGTATGTGTGTATGTATGTATGTATGTATGTATACAGAGAGTTGGCAAAATAATGGAAGCACCACAATATATTTAATCATTTCTTTCTATTGGCAATTTGACAGATTTAGAAGAACCATTTTAGTCTGTATAGATGAGTCCATATGCATTATGCATGCTTTATACTCCATGATATAACCTCTTTTTGTTTTGTTTTTGCAGCTATTTATATTTAAATGCGCTAAAATGCGTGACCTATATGATTTCTAAAGAGGATAATTTGCTGGAACGCAGATGGCTAGATGTCTAGTCACTAAAACTGCTGAATTGCTTAATATTTCGAAACGTTACAGTCTCTAGAATCATGTTGGCTTTCCAAAATCAAGGTCAAACCAGTTCTAGCGAGCGTAATTCTGGATGGAAGGAAAAAGTTCACACAGAAAGATCGCTTAATAGTAAAACGTATCGTATCTAAAATCCATCGAACTCCCGCAGGAAGAGTAACGGTAGAGCCAGACATGTGTTAACAAAAGCTGTTCGTTGTGAGCCCCATTGTATTGGATACCAGGAGTTGGTCGCAATCGTTGAATCTCTCCTGACCCCTATTAGCATAAATAAGCGGAGAAAATGGTGTTTAGACAATAAGAAGCGGTCAATGGCTCAGTGGGACATTGCCGTTTTCTCGTATGAATTATTATATTTCTTTACTACCCACAAGGGGTTAAACATAATTGGGACAAACAAGGACAGACAAAGGGATTAATTCGATTAGATCGACCCCAGTACGTAACTGGTACTTAATTTATCGACCCCGAAAGGATGAAAGGCAAAGTTGACCTTGGCGGAATTTGAGCTCAGAACGTAACGGCAGACGAAATGCTTATTTCTTTACTACCCACACAGGGGCTAAACACAGTGAGGATAAACACGGACAGACAAATGGATTAAGTCGATTACATCGACCTCAGTGCGTAACTGGTACTTAATTTATCGACCCCGAAAGGATGAAAGGCAAAGTCGACCTCGGCGGAATTTGAGCTCAGAACGTAACGGCAGACGAAATACTGCTAAGCATTTCGCCCGGCGTGCTAACGATTCTGCCAGCTCGCCGCCTTATTTTCTCGTATGAATTATTATTCACCCTTTTAATAGGGCAAACTTCAGCAAGAAAACCTTAAAACAATGATTTCCAATGATTAAAACTTGTAACAGTCACAGCTATTGTTCACTAATTACCATAAAACTATTTTAAAAATCAATAATCTGCATATATGCAAGGGAAATAATTCTTAAATATTTATGTTGGAGTTGTGTCCCTTGTTAAACATTTTTCGTTCGGGAAAATGAATGCATATTTATCTATCCAGTAATCTCTGCCTACGATTCCTGGGAGGGTTATGGAGTTAAAATCCACAAACACCTCCTCCATAGGTTCCAGTCAGGTGCTACTGTCATTAGACTTTCCGAATGGATTCTTTGGTCTTCTACCGGCTGGCTTGGCTTGATGACCCCTTCATGCGATTCTTTCCGATGACATTCTAATCAGATGTCCGTAGTAGTAGACCTGTGATCTCTCAATTTGGAAATGTGGCGGTTTGACTTGGAGAGAGACTCCCTGTTCTCAGAGCTCGGCAGCCTGTCGAGTAACTGTTTCTCCGGAGATCCTTCGGTGGAATCCCATTATGGCCGTTTACTGAAGGGAAAGTAATGATGTAGAATCCCTGTGATGAGTAAAGTAATAGACTGAAGAATGTTGGGGCGCCTGATCTCGAGCGCAAGCAAAAGGTCCCCATAATGTCAAATGCCATTCCCTGCATATCCCATTTTATATCAGAGTAACCGTCTCCTAGGGACACGCTTCAACAAAATAAAAGAACTGTCTCACTCCCATTGGTCTTCCAGCACGCTAACACCAACCCCTAATTTCTGAGGTTTCCGTGCTATAAATAGATAGTCGTTGCTCCTTCGCAAAATTCATCCGCTCTTTTGTTTGACTGGTCTTGTTTTTAGTCCTACTGGGTTTCTAGCAACCCCACTCACAAGGAAGGCCTACTGGGGAAGGGGGGCTGGGTTAGTCACTGATGACTCAACCATGCAACAAATTGGATTCTATGTTACCAATAGCACTAACAAGTCCTAACAAGCCACCTGTAATCTATTTATCTACCTAAGTATCTTACAAAATACTTTCTCCACCTCTCTCTCTTTCTTTCTTACACACACACCACACACACACACACACACACACACATACACACATTACATATATATGTGTGTGTGCGTGTGCATGTGTGTGTAATTTGTAATAGCATGCATATACCAATTACACCGTATTTCCAAGTTTTAATCTTTGACACCTGAAGATCGTGAGAAGTGTCCTATATGCTACTTTTACTGCTATACATATATATCTTTCTACTCTTTTACTAGCTTCATCTCGGGAGCAGTGGTCATGCTGTGGCACCGCCTTCTGGAATTTTCTTCAGTGTCAAAGCGACTTTTGTGGAAAAACTTGATCGCCATTTTAAGTTCTAAAGATGTTGCCATTCGAATTGATTTGCTCAAATAATGACATCAGAGACACTCACAGGCTGAATCCTGATTAGATAAATTAGCATAATGTTCTAAAGAAAACATTCGGTTTGAGTGTTCTTGTTTTTTATTTTTAAATTTTTATTTATTTATTTATTTATTTATTTATTTATTTATTTATTTATTTATTGCAGGAGTGGTTGTGTGGTAAGTGGCTTGCTTACCAACCACATGGTTCCGGGTTCAGTCTACTATAGCCTCGGCCGACCAAATTCTTGTGAGTGGATTTGGTAGACGGAACTGAAAGAAGCCCGTCGTATATATTTATATATATATATGTGTGTGTGTGTGTGTGTGTGTGTGTGTGTGTGTGTGTTGTGTATGTGTGTGCGTGCGCGTGTGTGTGTGTGTGTGTGTTTGCGTGTATGTTTGTGAGTCTTGTTTGTCCCCCTAGCATTGCTTGACAACCGATGCTGTGTTTTATGTCCCCGTCACTTAGCGGTTCGGCAAAAGTGACCGATAGAATAAGTACTGGGCTTACAAAGAATAAGTCCCGGGGTCGTGTTGCTCGATTAAAGGCGGTGCTCCAGCATGGCCGCAGGCAAATGACTGAAACAAGTAAAAGAGTAAGAGTAAAGAGAGAGAGAGTAATTGTATAATTAATTTTAGTTTAATTTTATTTCATTTATTCATTTTGAAATGGAGTTTATTTATATTATGACATCGAGACATTTTTTATGATGAAAACGAAAATTTGCTTGAAAAATATTGGTCAGGCATGAATCGTGATGCATACGTCATCAATAGAAGCCATTCGCTTGTTTTAAAAGACAAGCATCGTTCTCAATTGCAGAACAAAAACAAGAATCAGCGTAACGATACAGACCACCTTAACTTTCGTAACTTTACATCCGAAGCCCTCAAAATGGCGAATTTGGATGACGTTTTTCAAGCGTTCGCTAAACTTGCAGGTGCAAGGGACTTTGAAGAAGAAACGCGAATGAATTCTAAAACATGTGAAAAAATGGTGAAAGAGTGTCTACCGAAAGGCGTTGTAAAAATCGCAGATGCTTGTATATTCCCATTATATAAAGAGAGAAATAAACCCTATTTCCTTATTAATAACTTCCGACATTTTATTCGAGGTTGTGCTCATGAATATGCTAAAAAGAAGAGTAAAAATCCCAGACTGCATGAAACGGACCCGCGGGTTGACATATATTACCGAGACTTTACTGATCGCCTTCTAAATGCGAAGACAATCGCAAAACAGATAAAGGTATCAAAAATGAATGTGCTTGATTCGAAAGTTGTGCATTTTTTAAAACAGGAAAAGGCAATAAATAACCGAAAAGATTCTGTGAAAGATTCTAAAGCGGAAGAAACACCCGTCAGGAAACTCAAATTTTAGCTATTCGAAGAGCTATACCTTTAGTACTTATTGAGATTGTTTTCCGGGGTCTATATCGCTGACATTTTCTACACTTCAAAGGTTGATGAATCTATCAAGGAAGGGAAAATATAGAAAGATACAAGTTTAAGGGTGGATGTTTCTAACATGAACGTCCGTAGAATAAATGGTTGTCAATTATTGCTAATATTAAAAAAAAAAAAAACAATTAAAAGCTGTAACAAATGCTTCAGCTTATAAAAACAACTGAAGCATTATTTTTGTGTTCGTTGTATTTCATTTATAGATTTAAATCATTCTGCCAGTTCACCAATCTAATAATGATAAGGCGACGAGCAAGAGGAATCGTTAGCACTCGGATCAAATACTTAGCGGCATTTTTTCCGGCTCAAATTTGGTCATGGTCGACCTTACCTTTCATCCTTTTGGGGTCGATAAAATGAAGCAGCAGTCGAAGATGAGCACTAACTGGCTTCTCCCTGTCCTCAGAATTGCCGGTCTTGTGCCAAAATTAGAAACGTTAATTCAATTATATCATCATATATATATATATATATATTATATATATATATATTACGGAGATGTACTCGCATAGCAAGTGATTTGATCTGAGATCGGGTGCTGAAACAAACAATTGCAGAGTGGA
>NC_043007.1:74585088-74632588 GCF_006345805.1 Octopus sinensis | reverse complement strand
CCTGAACGTAGATCTAGCACCTTAATCTTTATTTTTACAAGAACAGAAGCAACAATCCAATTTGTAACTTCTTTATACAGACCAATAATCCTTGAAGGAATTATATTTGCTATTTTCATTTGTCGGGGTCGATAAATTAAGTACCAGTTACGCACCTGGGTCGATATAATAGACTTAATCCGTTTGTCTGTCCTTGTTTGTCTTCTCTGTGTTTAGCCCCTTGTGGGTTGTAAAGTTCAAATTCCGCCGAGGTCAACTTTGCCTTTCATCCTTTCGGGATCGATTAAATTAAGTATCAGTTACGCACTGGGGTCAATATAATCGACTTAATCCGTCTCTCTGTCTTTGTCTCCTCTGTATTTAGTCCCTTGTGGGTAGTAAAGAAATAGGTATTTCGTCCACCGTTACGTTCCGAGTTCCAATTCCATTGAGGTCGACTTTGCCTTTCATCCTTTCGGGGTCGATTAAATTAAGTACCAGTTACGCACTGGGGTCGATCTAATCGACTTAATCTCTTTGTCTGTCCTTTTTTGTCCTCTCTATGTTTAGCCCCTTGTGGGCAATAAAGAAATAAGAAGCTTGCTTCCCAATGACATGGTTCTGGGTTCAGTCCCACTGAGTGGCACTTTGGGCTAGTGTCTTATAAATATTTATTATACCTATCAAATCCAGTTACAAAGTCGACCAAAGCCTTGTGAGTGGACTTGTTAGACGGAAACTGAAAGATGCCCGTCGTGTATATGTATATATCTATGTTTCTGTATCTGTGTTTGTCTCCCTTGACAACTGGTGTTGGAGTGTTTACGTCCCCGTAAAATAGTGATTCGGCAAAAGAGACCGATAGAATGAGCACTAGGCTTAAAAATAATTCCTAGAGTCAAGCTGTTCGACTGACACCCTTAAGGTGGTACCCCAGTACGGCCGCAGTCAAACGACTAAAACAAGTGAAAGATTAAAGATACAGTGAATAGGAGTGGCTGCGTGGTAAGAAGCTTGCTTCCCAACCACATAGTTCTGGGTTCAGTCCCACTACGTGGCACTTTGGGTCGATCAAAATCTTGTGAATAGATTTGGTAGACGGAAACTGAAAGAAGCCCGTAGTATATATATATTATATATATATATATATATATATATATATATATATATATATATATATATATATGAGTGTGTATATACGTGTGTGTTTATGTGTCTGTGTTTGTTCCCCCCACCATCGTTTGACAACCGATGTTGACGTGTTTACGTCCCGTGAAAACGCCAACATCGGCAAAAGAGACCGATAGAATAAATAATAGGCTTACAAAAGAATAAGTTCTAGGGGCGATTTGTTCGGCTAAAAGTGGTGCTCCAGCATGGCCGCAGTGAAATGACTGAAACAATAAAACCTCTAAGTTATGGGGACGTAAACACACCAGCACCGGTTGTCAAGCGATGTTGTGGGGACAAACACAGACACACAAACACACACACACACACACCACACACACATACACACACACACAACCACACACATACATATATACGACGGGCTTCTTTCAGTTTCTGTCTACGAAATCCACTCATAAGGCTTTGGTCGGCCCGAGGCTATAGTAGAAGACACTTGCCTAAGGTGCCACGCAGTGGGACTGAACCCGGATTCATGTGGTTTGTAAGCAAGCTGCTTACCACACAGCCAATCCTATATACATACATACATACATACATACATACATACATACATACATACAGACAGACAGACAGACAGACAGACAGACATACATACATACATGCATACAAACATACATATATATATATATATATATATAATTTCAACAATTGAGGGCAAAATTATTAATCATTAATCAATTTCACCAAGTGTTCAGTATGCAAGGGACCATTCAAGGCGAATTCAAATTATTACATTATATAAAAGGGCTTAGTAAAATAAATTACTTTGCCGCATACTGAACTCATTAGAAATAGCAGCCAAAAAACTTTTTAAAGCTATTTCTAATACTTAAAGAAAATCTCTCTCATATATAGTGTTTGCTTAATTCAACTCACAAAAGTTGGGGTAAGGACATCGAAAAATCAAATGCTAAGGTATTCGAGAACGTACGTTTCAAGATTAGTCAAAACAACATTTCTATCATCGGCTCAGAAATTCCTTGGTTTGGATTTGGAAAACACTGAAATAAGAACATACCCTTTCGAAGATCTGCTTCCAACTAACAGTGCCAACAAATTCAAATAAGCAAGCGAAGAGTCTCTGTTCTCCCCTTTCCACCAGCGTGGGTTAAAATCAATCAAACACTATGCTTATTTCGGTAAAATCCGAAGCATTAATTAGAGGGAGATTAATTATAATTTCAACAATTGGGGGCAAATAATTAATCATTAATCAATTAATGCTTCGGATTTTACCGAAATAAGCATAGTGTTTGATGATTTTAACCCCGCTGGTGGAAAGGGGAGAACAGAGACTCTTCGCTTGCTTATTTGAATTTGTTGGCACTGTTAGTTGGAAGCAGATCTTCGAAAGGGTATGTTCTTATTTTCAGTGTTTCCAAATCCAAACCAAGGAATTTCTGAGCCGATGATAGAAATGTTGTTTTGACTAATCTTGAAACGTACGTTCTCGAATAACCTTGAGCATTTGATTTTTCGATGTCCTTACCCCCAAACTTTTGTGAGTTGAATTAAGCAACACTATATATGAGAGAGATTTCTTTAAGTATTAGAAATAGCTTTAAAAAAGTTTTTTGGCTGCTATTTCTAATGAGTTCAGTATGCGGCAAAGTAATTTATTTTACTAAGCCCTTTTATATAATGTAATAATTGAATTCGCCTTGAATGGTTCCCTTTGCATACTGAACACTTGGTGAAATTGATTAATGATTAATTAATTTGCCCTCAATTGTTGAAATTATAATTAATCTCCCTCTAATAATGCTTCGGATTTTACCGAAATAAGCATAGTGTTTGATGATTTTAACCCACGCTGGTGGAAAGGGGAGAACAGAACTCTTCGCTTGCTTATTTGAATTTGTTGGCACTGTTAGTTGGAAGCAGATCTCGAAAGGGTATGTTCTTATTTTCAGTGTTTCCAAATCCAAACCAAGGAATTTTGAGCCGATGATAGAAATGTTGTTTTGACTAATCTTGAAACGTACGTTCTCGAATAACTTAGCATTTGATTTTTCGATGTCCTTACCCCCAAACTTGTGTGAGTTGAATTAGCAAACACTATATGAGAGAGATTTTCTTTAAGTATTAGAAATAGCTTTAAAAAAGTTTTTTGGCTGCTATTTCTAATGAGTTCAGTATGCGGCAAAGTAATTTATTTTACTAAGCCCTTTTATATAATATATATATATATATTATATATATATATATATATATATATATATATATAAGCAAACAAGCAGGAGGAATCAAAAGTAATAAAATTATCAATCTAACTCACAAGGAACTAACAGCAAACCAAATTAACATACTTTCCAAAGGACTCAAGTTTATACCCACCCCACAACACCCCAACTACAACGAAATGAAAGAAGACATCGCAGAATTCTGCAGAAAATTAAGACTTACTGAGGAGCTATACGATAAATACAACGAGGACGAATCGTTAGCCAGAAATATGAGTAACTACACCCCCTCGAAAGGTAAGAACAAAACACTTGATGATTTCTGTGACCACATATCTAATTACCCATATCAACATATGCACAAACAAAAACACAAACCAAACTTCAGCAAAAAAGAATGGGCTGAGTTGAACAAATTAAAACAAGATAAAACAATAACAATCAAAGAGGCCGATAAAGGGAGTGCTGTTGTCTTAATGGATACGATATTTTACATAACTTTGGTACTTTCTATGCTGGAAGACACAACATACTATGAAAAGCACAAAACTACAGTCAACAAAAAATAATGAGGGAACTAAAATCCATATTAAACCCATACAAAGCAGGGCTCACCGAAAAAGAATATGATTATATGACCAATTTCACAAGTAAAACTAGCCAATTCTACGGTATACCTAAGATCCACAAAAGTGAAAAAATAAGCAACGCATGCAAGATAGCTACAGACAAAATAATTAAAGTCCCTAATCCTAATGACCTCAAATTGAGACCCATAATAGCAGGTCCCGCATGCGAAACCCACCGCCTCAGTAACTTTTTAGACACCCTGTTAAAACCACTCCTCAAGCATGTCAAAAGCTATATAAGGGACGACTTAGATATGCTCAATCACCTACCGAATACTATAAACAAAAACACCATACTGGTATCCTTCGATGTAGTCAACCTCTACTCCAATATCCCCCACAACCTAGGACTAGAGGCAATCCAATTCTGGCTAGAGAATCACGCCAACGAACTACCACACCGCATCAAAAAAGAATTTGTGATGGAAGGGGTTAAATTCATCCTGGAAAATAACTTCTTCGCCTTCAATGACAACTTCTACCGACAAAAATCGGGGACTGCGATGGGTACACGAATGGCCCCCTCCTTTGCCAACCTAGTCATAGGATACCTAGAGATCAGTCTGTATCGTAAGGTTCTAGAAAGATATGGCAGCCCTTTCTCCATCTACATAGAAAACAACTGGAAGAGATATCTAGATGACTGTTTCATCCTTTGGCATAAAAATATAGAAAAACTCATAGAATTCCAGAAAATTTTAAACGGACTGGACGTAAACATCCAATTCACGATGGAATATAGCCAACAACAACTCCCCTTCCTCGATATCCTCATTAAGAAAGCTAATAATATAATAGAAACAGACATATACTATAAGCCTACAGACTCTAAGCAATATCTTCCATTCATTCATGCCACCCCAGACACACCAGGATGAATATCTCCTTCAATCTAGCAAAAAGGATATGCACTATAGTCTCTAACGCAAACACCAGAGACACACGACTACAAGAACTAAAAGATACCCTTATCACCAGGAACTATCCACCTTCACTTATTGACAAGTGCATTCAACTTAACATCAAGGAACTGAGACATCCCAAATCAAAGAAAAACTTACAACCAAAAGCCTTACCATACATCTCCACACACAACCCTCTCAATAACGAAGCCTTCGACACCATCCTCCACAACATACCCCTCCTAAAAAAAGACCACAGAATGAACACAATCCTCCAAACACACACGATCATAAAAGCAAAAGACAGCCTAGATCCATGAAAAGTCTCCTTACACAAGCCCGAATTCACTCTTCAACACAGAAGCCGACAGTAAAAAAATGTGGTAGACCCAATTGCGGGATATGCGACTATCTAATTGAGGGATCAGAGTTCTCCTTCAAACAGGGACAACGGTTTACAGTGAAAAGCAACTTCACATGTGCTTCGGAGAACCTAATATACTCACTAACCTGCTCCGGGTGTCAAGAGCAGTACATAGGCCAAACAAAAAATGGTTTGCGTAAACGAATGGCCCTGCACAGATCCCAGATAAAAATTCCCCAAAACAGAAAAATAGCTTTTAGCCAACACATAGATACTTGCGCCAACAAAAAAACACCAAACTTCAGAATTTTCCCCCCCTACCAATTTAGGGACGATACAACCTCGAGACAACGAATAAGTAAAGAAAATCTCTTTATTACAAAATACAAGCCACTTCTTAACGGGTCTACGACAAACAATTAATATACCTCAACTTTAGAATAAAAGAAATATATACACACACAAATATTACACTCCATAGAATCCATTACTAATCAGCCCCATCACAGCTATACTTACACCCAATCATATTCTCCCTTCTCTGTTTTTTTCTTCTTCTTCTTCTTCCTCTTCTTCTTCATCATCATCATTATCATCATCATCGTCGTCATCATCATCACCACCATCATCACCACCATCTTCTCCTTCTCCTTCTTCTTCTTCTTCATCATCATCATCATCATCATCATCAACATCGTCATCTTCTTCTTCTTCTACTTCTCCACCTTCCACCCCTTAACCTTGTCACTAATGTTTTTCAGTATAACGCCTACGCAAATTCCATAAGCAATTCCTGAATTGAACTGCGACTACTGTCAGCCACTGACCATTCAAAATACGACCATTAAGGCATTCCCAGATTCCCCCACCCCCTCTCCACATCAGCCTCATTATTCTTCACCTATCCTACCAAGAACTCAAAACGACCTCGAACACACAAGTGCAAACAAGGGAGTCAGAGAAAGGCAGAATGCTACTTATATCTGAACACTACTACAGAAATATTCTTTTAAAAAAACTTTTCTTCTAATTTTTCTAAATTTAATTATATAATCGTTACAGTTGAAAAGGTCTCAAAATGACCGAAACCGGTACTGAAAGATTCACTATAAAATCATCTTAGCATTTTCTATTTTTGACTTGTTTTTTCATATATATATATATATATTTACAAACCACATGAATCTGGGTTCAGTCCCACTGCGTGGCACCTTAGGCAAGTGTCTTCTAATATAGCCTCGGGCCGACCAAAGACTTGTAAGTGGATTTGGTAGATGGAAACTGAAAGAAACCCGTCGTATACATGTATGTGTGTGTGTGTGTGTGTGTGTGTGTGTGTGTGTGTGTGTGTGTGTGTGTCTGTGTGTCTGTGTGTATGTGTATGTGTCTGTGTGTGTTTGTGTGTCTGTGTTTGTTCCCACAACATCGCTTGACAACCGGTGCTGGTGGGTTTACGTCCCCCGTAACTTAGCTGTTTGGCAAAAGAGACCGATAGAATAAGTACAAAGAATAAGTCCTGGGGTCGATTTGCTTGACTAAAGGCAGTGCTCCAGCATGGCCACAGTCAAATGACTGAAACAAGTAAAAAGTGTATATATATATTGTTTTTTATATGTGCATATATACATATGTGTGTGCATGTATGTGTGAATTTGTATATCTGAGTGTATATGACTGTATAATAGCAATCTATACATTTTGTGAACTTAAATTTTTTTTAAATAAATAAATAAAAATAAACTATTTAACGGTAAACCGGAGAATTGCCCAATCCTTTTCCAGCAGAGTACAACAATTAGAGTAAAATAAACCCGGAATTAAGAATAACTTCCTTTCCCTATTCGGTTTCTGTCTACAAGTTCTGTCAGCACCGAATTGAGCCTTCATTTTTCCTATTGGTAAAATAATTACCAATTATATACGGCCAGTATTTAGTACTCAATGAACTTTCTGATTATTGATTTACCTATAAAAACAAATTAATGGTTAAGATAGTGACATGAATGACAGGCCGTTAACATCAAGGGAGGTAACATAAGTTGAACTCAAGTTTTCTCCCCTGAAAAATTGTCTGAGTTCCATTTTTTATCTACGTTTCAATTCTTTCAGAGATTATTTTCCTTTTTACTTCAATACAGTTGTGCCAGTGCCTGTATTATTTTATGGCTTGCCTCGAATGGGATAGTCTTGGCAGGGTGATGGTGAGCACTCACATCACAGGATGTTAGAAAGGGTCTGTTTAACGAAGGCTATGGAGGCCTGATTATCTTGTTATCTTTGCTGTTGATGTTTTTGATGTTGTTGTTGTTGTTGTTGTCGTCGTCGTCGTCGTCGTCGTCGTCGTCGTCGATATGGCTGATGATGTTAACTCCGAAGGTCGTCTCTGCAACGAACTTGTCCACTAATATTATTATTATTATTATTATTATTATTGAGTGAGAGAGCAGTTCATGCCATCAAAGTGACACTGGGGTAAAATATACGAAGCCCAATATACCCATCATGACTACCCGTCTGATAAAGGTACACTAGGCACATGCATCACAACCATATGTGCGCGACATAGTGATCTCATATCAAGATAAACAGCACATGACCTTGCAGGTGGGGCCCAGTTAGAATTTTCTTCAGGTTGAGTAGCCCATCCTGCTCAAAAGGTCCCTGAATAAGGGTTGCTTTAGGATGTTGAACGAAACACCTATGTTTCCAGAGGTGAATTATTCAAACCCCAAAGAATCCCTCTCAACACATGACCATGATGCTCCCCCACTACTTCTGCTCGTGATCAGAGATGCACATATCGTCAGCCACTAAGGGACATGCTCAACTGGTTAAGGCCAAACAACTGACAAGCAAATCTGTGGTATTGAGCAGAATATTTGCTGTAGCCCATCTTTTATACCAAGACAAAACAATGTACATGATAACACTTCCAATCAGTTAAGATCAGAAGCCATGAGAGCCACTGCCTGGTACTGCATCAGGGCATTTATTATTATTATTATTATTATTATTATTATTATTATTATTATTTATTATTATTATTATTATTATTATTATCATCACTGAGTGAGAGAGCAGTGCATGCCATCAAAGTGACACTGGGGTAAAATATACGAAGCTCAGTATACCCATCATGACTACCCGTCTGATAAGGATACACCAGGCACGTGCATCACAACCATGTGTGCGCGACATGGTGATCTCATATCAAGATAAACAGCACATAACCTAGCAGGTGGGGCCCAGTTAGAATTTTCTTCTGGACGAGTAGCACATCTCGCTCAAAAGGTCCCTGAATACGGATTGTTTAAGGATGTTGAACGAACCACCCATGTTTCCAAAGGTGAATTATCCAAACCTCTAAGAATTCCTTTCAACACATGGCCATGATGCTTTCTCACTACTTCTGCTCATGATCAGAGATGCACATATCGTCAGCCACTAAGGGACATGCTCAACTGGTTAAACAACTGACAAGCAAATCTGTGGTATTGAGCAGAATATTTGCTGTAGCCCATCTTTTATACCAAGACAAAACAATATACATGATAACACTTCGAATTAGTTAAGACCAGAAGTCACGAGAGCCACTGTCTGGTATTGCATTAGGGCATTTATAATACTTCCAATCAGTTAAGATCAGAAGCCATGAGTGCCACGGCCTGGTATTGCATCAGGGTATTTATTATTATTATCATCATTATTATTATTATTATTATTATTATTATTATTATTATTATTATTATTATCATCATCATCATCATCATCGTCGTCATCATTGAGTGACAGAGCAGTGCATGCCTTGAAAATGCCATCAAATAGGCATAACCACAGATTTCTGACCCCGACTTTGGATGATCATAACTTTCAGAAAAATGGATATTTTTTTATGAGATTTTCTGTGAATATGTGTTTTATCATGTAGATTCCGAATATATAAATTTTTGTTTTTTTTGTGGGGGGGGGTGCTTTACGAGGGGGTGGATTTCGGAAAATTCAACGGAGTCCACTTCAATTCGTATTAACTTTCAAGTAAATGGATATTTTTTGATGAAATTCTCTACAAATATACCTCAGACTATGTAGATTCCGAGGACATAGGAATTTTGGGGAAAAACAATTGGGGATTTTTTTAGAACCGTTCTCCACTCGGGTGTGTTTCGGAATAAATCGTCCATATTTGTTTCATTTTCTCCGTTTTATGCGTTTGTGCATCCGTAGATTTCTACCACACACACACACACACACACACACACACCACACACACAATTAAAATAAGTTCAAGCGGGAATTATTCCATTCAATATCATGTTTATTATAGAGATTATGTAACAAATTATACTTTACACTTCTATATTTAACTGTGCGTGTATATTCCTTATTTTTGCTTCTGGTGTCTTCTGCCCTTCTATTAGAAACGTTTACCTGGGAATTTTAATTGAAAAAAAGAATCGTATGCACCAGATAAGTCGTCTTAATAACGTATTTCTGTGTACCAGACCGTTAGCCGTTATTTTTAGCATAACGAGTTTTCTGGTGAGGGTTTCATTTGTCTGTTTGCTGCTTCAGTAGAAATCTACGGATGCGCAAACGTATAAAATGGAGAAAATGAAACAAATTTGGATGACTTATTTCGAAACACTTACGAGTTCTCAAAAATAACTCTCCCCCCCCCCCCACCAATTGTTTTCCCCGCAAAATTCCTATGTTCTCGGAATCTACATAGTCCGAGGTATATTTGTAGAGAATTTCATCAAAAAATATCCATTTTCTTGAAAGTTAAGACGAATTGGACTCCGGTAAAATTTCGAAATTCCCCATCTCACCCCTCCTAAAGCACTTTCCTCAAAACTTTTGTATATTCGGAATCTACATGATATAACACATATTCGTAGAAAATTTCATTAAAAAATATCCATTTTTCTTAAAGTTACGATCATCCAATGTCGGTGGGGCAGAAATCTGAAGCTATGCTGCCAAACATACCCATCATGACTACCCATTTGATAAGGGTACACCAGGCACATGCATCACAACCATATGTGCGCTATGGAGGCCTAATTATGTTATTATTGTTGCTGTTGATGTTTGTTTGTTGAGCGAAGCGGTCTTCGTCTCAGAACTCGCAAGATCGCGTCTCAAGAACCCGCGTAGGAAGTCGGGGACAAGAAACAGGAAGAAAGAGTGAGAGAAAGTTGGAGCGAGAGAGTACAACAGGGGTCGCCACCACCCCCTGCCGGAGCCTCGTGGAGCTTTAGGTGCTTTCGCTCAATAAACACACACAACGCCTGGTCTGGGAATCGAAACCGCGAGTCCGCTGCCCTAACCATTGGGCCATTGCGCCTCCTGCTGTTGATGTTGCCTTTGTTTATGTTTTTGATGATGTTGTTGTCGTCGTCGATATGACTGATAATGATGTTAACCCCTAAGGTCGTCTCTGCAACGACCCTGCCCACTACCATCATCATCATCATTTTGCTGAGGTCGTATTTGCCTTTCCTCCTTTCGGGGTCGATGCAATCCACTAATTCCCGCCCCAAAATTTCAGGCCTTGTGCCTATATCAGAAAGGACTACTACTAGGTAGATTTCAGGTAGCATACCTATAGTACAAAAGATTATTATTTTTGTTGTTGTTGTTGTTGAGTGAGAGAAAAGCACATGCCTTTAAAGTAACACTGGGGTACAAATATACGAAGCCCACTGTACCTATCATGAGTACCCGTCTGATAAGGGTACACCAGACACTCGTTCAGTGTCTGGCCATTGCTGACATGTAGGGTTATGTTGAACAGCTGGTGTCGCATGTGGGACGGATCCGTTTGTCAGCACAATTATAATTGTCCACAATTATAATTGCCCCGCCGCCCTCCTTTAATCGGAGAAGCAAGGCAGTTTTCCTTTGTCGGTGGCTGTGGCGAAAGAGGTTATCTGTTGGAGGAAGGAGGCTGAAAGGAACCAGGACAGAAACATTCCTCTTTGGTAAAGCACCCATCGATTTTTTTCAAGTTTCACTTGAAAAGGAAAGTAAGGGTGGAAAGGGAGGTGCTATCCTCCAGAGAATTTATGAAAAGGTGGGTGAAAATTGCGAAAATGGCAAGAGTGGATGGTACCACTTTCAGTGTAGGCCTGTGAGTCGGAAGAAAGGATTTGGAGAGGGCACTTGTCCTTGGTATTCAGGGTGATATTGGATGGTGGGGTTCCTTGATTATCTCTAGAGGTCCCCCTGATTCAGGAGGACCCCCATCACTATCATTTCCCTCCTCGTCATCTAGTGTCGTATACTATATACACCTACCTTTTTCTTATGTATACCATGTATAGTTTCTTCCTTTTTTCTTTTTATCATTCCATCATATGCAACTCCCTACACTTTATGTCAGTGTTTGTATATGTCTCCTCATCCTGGTGGCAAATAACCGAAATCATCATAATCATCATCATAATCACCACCATCATCATCACCACCACCATCATCATCATCATCATCATCATCATCATCATCATCATCATCATCATCATCATCATCATCATCATCACCACTCACCACCACCACCATCATCATCATCATCATCATCATCATCATCATCACTATTATTATTATTGTTATTATTATTATTATTATTATTATTATTATTATTATATTATTATTATTATTATTATTATTCCGCTCGTCGCAGAGCATTTTTGTTGCTCGTCATATAATATATCTGACAGCGATTCAATATTATTTGAAAACTTGTTGATTTCAGTTGATATCGTCCATGGATAAAAATAAAAACTTACATATTGTTAAATGTACTGTGTCAATATGATAGCATGTTGTCAACTTAATGTGACAGTCCCATAAAAGGGAAGAATTCTACTGTTATTTAGCCCCAGGAAACACCGTTGCCTGTTGGACTTGACACATTTCCTGTGCCCTTATGTTTGCAAAGTGGAGATAAGCACCTCCACCCAGGAAAGCCAGCAGCTAGAGACTAGTTTCAGAGCCATTGCTCATCATCAGTCTGGAGTAGCAATGACCATGAAACTAATCTCTGGAAAACCTAGAAATACTTGATTTCACAGAAAAAGAACAAAAATAAAACTGATGCGGATACTACAAATCCAATCTATTAGTGGCACGGTGAAGATTTGTAAGACATTCCAGAAATTCTCCATGTGAGATTCTTATGTGTATAGAAGCACACACTTGGCTGTATGCATCAACAGTTCAACCAACACGCCAACTCAACCACATATTTACAAACACTGGGAACTCTGATAACTCCAAAGGTTGTGTTGCTTTGTTATAGCAACTAGCTTGGATTCTCTCAAGAACTTAAATTAAACTCAAAGAAAAATCATAAATACATATATACATATATGAGATGAGCTTCCATACAAATTCACTCACAAGGGCATTTGTTGGCCCAAGGCTATATTAGAAGACACTTTTTTAAATGTGCCGCACAATGGAACTGAACCCGAAACCGTGTGATTGCAGAGTTTCTTAACCACACAGCCACGATTTTTATTACAAATCTAAAAAAATTAAAACTGAATGAATAAAACTTTTTTAGGTGCATCATTTGTGTTCAAGACTCAGCTTTATATAATTGCTAATGGAATAAACATATAATGGACATATAATAGATATATAACAGACATATAATGGAAATATAAAAATGAAAACCGAAACACCATTTTTATAAGTGATGTAACCATTTTTATTAAACTTGAGTGGTGCGAGTCATGATTTTAGAAATATTTTTACGAAGGAAAAATTCATTATTGTACTTTGGATCTGGTTTTGGGAGCACTCAAAGAAAACATAACAAGAATTAGTTTACACTGAAGAACGCGATATTCTTTACCAATTTTTTTGTCAGTTGTTAAGGAAATTTAACTATTCTTTGAGATTTTAACTATTCTTTGAGATAAAGTCTATGTGATGTTCTGAGAGGTTTATGGCAGTATATTGTCTAGCTATATCTTGGTGGATGCTGTGAACATTTTTATTTAAATAAATGGCCACAAACTCATTGGTAAAGAATAAGGAATTGTATGGCATTGAAGCCTTTAATAAGAGTTTCAGCAATATTAGTGAAGTGAAATAGCGAAACAAGGATGCGAAACCATTTTATGAATTCGACTCACTGGAGCTCACCATGTCCTAGTTACTATTGATTTGTACAGTTATTTCACAACACCGAAATGATCTGTGTAGTAAGTATAATGCTGAGATTTCCTACAACTGTTAATATTCCTACAATTTTTCCAGTCCTGATGTTAGAATGCTGAAGTGCGAGCATGCTGTGATGGTTTGTTTCCGCAAAGTTTTTGACAAAATCTGTAAAAGAAAAGCAAAAGAAAAATTAATAAAAAAATTTGAAATCATCAAAAAAAAAAAGTGTTGCGATTATGTATGTCTCCATTTATTTTTTCATTATTTGTTTTGCTTCAAAATTAGCTCAAGCGTTTTTACGGTATCTGATGGCATAAAAGAATTTGCAGGCATATTATGCACCCCATTTCATAAGTACATATTTTAGTGCATTAAAACATGTAATATTTAAAGCAATGTAGCAGCACTTTACAAAACATCACAAAAGTATCTTAGCTATAGCCTTAGATCAGCTGGTACTGGTAACTGTCACCGGTCCATTGTTATGATAGTTCCTTTTACAGTATAATAATACTAACGATAATAATAATAATAATAATAATAATAATAATAATATAATAATAATAATAAAATAATACTAACGATAATAATAATAATAATAATAATAATAATAATAATAATAATAATAATAATAATAATACTAACGATAATAATAATAATAATAATAATAATAATAATAATAATAATAATAATAATAATAATAATAATACTAACGATAATAATAATAATAATAATAATAATAATAATAATAATAATAATAATAATAATAATACTAACGATAATAATAATATAATAATAATAATAATAATAATAATAATAATAATAATAATAATAATAATAATACTAACGATAATAATAATAATAATAATAATAATAATATAATAATAATAATAATATAATAATAATAATAATAATAATTAATAATAATAATAATAATAATAAATAATAATAATAATAATAATAATAATAATAATAATAATAATAATAATAATAATAATAATAATAATAGAGAAATTAAGGCCAATAGGCCAGATATAGTTGTCAGAGATCATGAAGAAAAAAATGCTTTCTAATTGATGTATCGATACCAGCAGATGACAACGTGTCTCTTAAAGAAATCGAGAAACTTTCAAAATACAAAGACCTGGAAATAGAAGTGACTCGAATGTGGAATCTAAAAACAGAAACGATTCCTATCATAGTAGGCGCATTAGGTATGATAAAAAAATATTCAGACAAATACATAACAAAAACACCAGGACTTACAAATATATATAACATACAGAAAATGTTGCACTACTGGGCACTGCACACATCCGACACAAAACAATTTCAATACAGTAACCATCAAAGCATCACAACACATACCCAAGGCACACAGAGATGCACTCGATAATGAAGTGAAAGCATGCTATAAAAATAAAACTACTGAATAATAATAATAATAATAATAATAATAATAATAATAATAATAATAATAATAATAATAATAATAATAATAATATAACATGAAAACAAGAAAGCATCATACTCAGTCACAAAACAGGCAAAGGAATATCTAAGTGAATTCCGAATACAACCAATTTCGGAATTAGAGATAGATATACAAGAAACAAGCACAGAAAAAGCTAGGCGCATGAAAACCCGTGCCAAAACTGCGGCCTTAGATATTCTGAATAATAAATGGCAAGAAAAACCTCTCTATGGCAAATACCCAAAGAGAGCGAATAATGCAGATATCGACAAAGCCCTGACCCATCAATGGCTAATGGCCTCTGGCTTAAAATCTGAAACAGAGGGGTTTATCATAGCAGCTCAAGATCAATGCCTACCAACAAGAAACTACCAGGCCAACATATTAAAGATCAGAAGCAGTCCAACGTGTCGTGTATGCAAGCAACAAAATGAAACCATTGACCATGTGGTCTCCAAGTGCAGTCTTCTAGCGCCTACAGAGTATCTCAACAGGCACGATAGAGCTGCACAATATATTCACTGGGTAATCTGTAAAAACCTGGATTTGCCCCATGAAAAAAACTGGTGGGAACACAAACCACCCCCAGTGCTTGAAAATGACCACATCTCACTCCTCTGGAACTTCACCATTCAAACTGACAGGAAGATAGATGCAAATAGGCCAGACATCATATTGAAAGACTTCAAACAAAGAACATGCCTCCTCATTGATATGACTGTCCCAATCGATATAAACGTATCTGTCAAGACCTACCAAAAACTAAGCAAATATAAAGATCTTGAAATAGAAATCAGCAAAATGTGGAAGCTGAAGACTAAAACAATACCTGTTGTCATAGGTGCCCTGGGAATGATAGCAAAAGGGGCTGATAGCTACCTAACTCAGATACCAGGAAACCCAAAAATGGCAGAAGTTCAAAAGATAGTGCTCATGGGAACTGCTCATATCCTACGCAAAATACTCTCTATGTAATCTCAAGGTTTAAAACAAACATAATTTTCGGTTTAAAAAAAAAAAAAAAAAACTTTTTTTTTTAGACATTCATTAGTACAACATCCCCACCCCCCAAATATATGGCACACTAGGCATAACAACAACATGAACTTCCAACCCTGTTGTCTCTTGAGGTCTCTGGGTGAGACTTGGAGCCAACTTGTACGAATATAAAGCAAAAGTCAAACATAGAATAATAATAATAATAATAATATAATAATAATAATAATAATAATAATAATAATATAATAATAATAATAATTAATAATAATAATAATATAATAATAATAATAATAATAATACTAACGATAATAATAATAATAATATAATAATAATAATAATATAATAATAATAATAATAATAATAATAATACTAACGATAATAATAATAATAATAATAATAATAATAATAATAATATAATAATAATAATAATAATAATAATAATAATACTAACGATAATAATAATAATAATAATAATAATAATAATAATAATAATAATAATAATATAATAATAATAATAATAATAATAATAATAATAGAGAAATTAAGGCCAATAGGCCAGATATAGTTGTCAGAGATCATGAAGAAAAAAATGCTTTCTAATTGATGTATCGATACCAGCAGATGACAACGTGTCTCTTAAAGAAATCGAGAAACTTTCAAAATACAAAGACCTGGAAATAGAAGTGACTCGAATGTGGAATCTAAAAACAGAAACGATTCCTATCATAGTAGGCGCATTAGGTATGATAAAAAAATATTCAGACAAATACATAACAAAAACACCAGGACTTACAAATATATATAACATACAGAAAATGTTGCACTACTGGGCACTGCACACATCCGACACAAAACAATTTCAATACAGTAACCATCAAAGCATCACAACACATACCCAAGGCACACAGAGATGCACTCGATAATGAAGTGAAAGCATGCTATAAAAATAAAACTACTGAATAATAATAATAATAATAATAATAATAATAATAATAATAATAATAATAATAATAATAATAATAATAATAATAATAATAACATGAAAACAAGAAAGCATCATACTCAGTCACAAAACAGGCAAAGGAATATCTAAGTGAATTCCGAATACAACCAATTTCGGAATTAGAGATAGATATACAAGAAACAAGCACAGAAAAAGCTAGGCGCATGAAAACCCGTGCCAAAACTGCGGCCTTAGATATTCTGAATAATAAATGGCAAGAAAAACCTCTCTATGGCAAATACCCAAAGAGAGCGAATAATGCAGATATCGACAAAGCCCTGACCCATCAATGGCTAATGGCCTCTGGCTTAAAATCTGAAACAGAGGGGTTTATCATAGCAGCTCAAGATCAATGCCTACCAACAAGAAACTACCAGGCCAACATATTAAAGATCAGAAGCAGTCCAACGTGTCGTGTATGCAAGCAACAAAATGAAACCATTGACCATGTGGTCTCCAAGTGCAGTCTTCTAGCGCCTACAGAGTATCTCAACAGGCACGATAGAGCTGCACAATATATTCACTGGGTAATCTGTAAAAACCTGGATTTGCCCCATGAAAAAAACTGGTGGGAACACAAACCACCCCCAGTGCTTGAAAATGACCACATCTCACTCCTCTGGAACTTCACCATTCAAACTGACAGGAAGATAGATGCAAATAGGCCAGACATCATATTGAAAGACTTCAAACAAAGAACATGCCTCCTCATTGATATGACTGTCCCAATCGATATAAACGTATCTGTCAAGACCTACCAAAAACTAAGCAAATATAAAGATCTTGAAATAGAAATCAGCAAAATGTGGAAGCTGAAGACTAAAACAATACCTGTTGTCATAGGTGCCCTGGGAATGATAGCAAAAGGGGCTGATAGCTACCTAACTCAGATACCAGGAAACCCAAAAATGGCAGAAGTTCAAAAGATAGTGCTCATGGGAACTGCTCATATCCTACGCAAAATACTCTCTATGTAATCTCAAGGTTTAAAACAAACATAATTTTCGGTTTAAAAAAAAAAAAAAAAAACTTTTTTTTTTAGACATTCATTAGTACAACATCCCCACCCCCCAAATATATGGCACACTAGGCATAACAACAACATGAACTTCCAACCCTGTTGTCTCTTGAGGTCTCTGGGTGAGACTTGGAGCCAACTTGTACGAATATAAAGCAAAAGTCAAACATAGAATAATAATAATAATAATAATAATAATATAATAATAATAATAATAATAATAATAATAATAATAATAATAATTATAATAATAATAATTATAATTATAATTATTATTATTGTTGTTGTTGTTGTTATTCAATAGTCTTATTTCTATAACGTGCTTTCACTTCACTACCGAGCGCAGCTCTGTGTGCCTTGGGTATGTGCTGTGGTTTGTTGTGATGCTCTGATGGTTACTGTATTGAAAGTGTTTTGCGTAAGATGTATGTGGTGCCTAGTAGTGATATTTTCTGTATGTTATATATATATTTGTTAGTCCTGGTGTTTTTGTTATGTATTTGTATGAATATTTTTTAAAGGCCGACATATAGGGGACAATACAGTAGACAGGGACAGTGAGTTTTTTTTACACAAAACAACGAGTAAGCAATTAGGAAAACAATAACAATAAACATTAAACAAAAAAGATATAACAATGAGATTTCCCCAATAGGAGGGATAACCACACAAGGTTAGCTCAGGTACCACACCAATTCTGAACCACCTGAAACTTCGAGGGTACTCGAGAAGAGTACACCTCTCCTCCTCAAATTCACCAACCTACAGGTGCATTTTTAGAGCAGGTCCATTTACATGTGCCATTTTCGCTACATTCACCCACCTTTCAGTACTCTCTCCCCACCCTCATCTTTTTTTCCAAGTGAAATTTTAAAAAGTTGACGAGGGATTGGCCGAAGAGAAAAGTGTCTGTCTTCAGCCCTTTCAAACTGCTCTATCATACAACATCTTTCGCTACTGCTACCAGACAGGAAAATTGCTTTCTCTTCCTGGCCAAATGAAGGCGGCGGGCCAATCTTCATTATAGACTCGGCGGATAGCTGGATCCGTCCTACACGCAACAACAACTGTGCGACATAACTCCACAAGTCAGTAGAGCATGGATACTGGACGAGTGCGTGAAGAACGGCTTCGTTGCTCTGCGCGCATCTCGGGTAGGTCCGTTTGACAGCACTTCTGTGCTTGTAGGGTTTATCTCGAACCAGCAGAGCCTTCCCGTAGCACTGCCAAGCGAGGGATTTCTAGAAGTTATCCATCGTCCCAGGCTCGAAAGTTCAGTCTGGTCAGTTGAACTTCGTCGACTCTTAGTACCTCTCCGAGTGCGTCATCACACTTTCCCACCGCTAATCCTCTATAGAACTCAAGAGTGGATGTTCCACTGGCCAATTTTCCCGCCTGGTAGAGCGCAGTGAGTGCCTGGCAACATTCCAGATGCCAGTCACTCTGTATGAGTCTCTTCTTGACCCAGGACTGCAGGTCAATCAAGAAGACGAGCTGGGGAAAGGATATTTGACAAACGGCAACCACACCTGTTCACCGTTTAGGCAGAATATCTGGAGATGCCGCAGCCTCAGCGCATGTCTATGCAGTATTAGCCACGGTATGCCCAGCCCTCCACGTAGAGGGTACTGGCAGCAGATGGACTGCTTCACCAACAGAACCTGCCCTTCCACAAGAATTTGAAGAGGAGGCGCTCCAACTTGGCGAAGCGCGAACGGGAGCTAGGCACGATGGTCAGGCGGTAGTAGATGATGGATGCGATGTACGCATTCGCCACCTCTGCCCGACCTTTCAGTGATAGCTTCCTCGCATCCCATTTCTGGGTGAGACTGGCTACTCTGTTCGTCACCTCGTCCCAATTCTTAACCACCTGGAAGTCTGATCCGAATCAAACCCCAAGCAACTTTACCGGTCCGTCCGTCCAGCGCCCAACAACGCTGTTGGACGGCATGGACTTGCCTCTCTAGGTGCCAAGCTGCAAGCCCACCGACTTTATTTCTTTTCTCAGACGTATTTAAATCAAGCGTTGGTTAATAACTAAATTTCTATGTTTACAAAATTTGGATTGCACGTAATATTTTATATGATATTCTTTTTAATTCCTGTACATGATGTCTCCGGTGGATATTTGATAAATTACAAAGGATAATATATATATACTATGATAGAGTTGAGCATCTAAATTGGTGAATGCGTTATCAACAATGGATGTCGAGTTGCTGCTTGAGTTATTGCAAATTTAATCGTTTTGGTGAAATCGCACACGGACAAAAGACGAATGGCTAACAAAACCGACACAACCCAAAACCAAAACTGGAGTATGCAAGTGTAATCTGCAGTTTTCTGAAGGAAAGAAAAAACAAACAATGGATATCTACCAAAGGGCAGAAGACAATGACGTTCTGCAAAATATCTGCATTTGCTACAATCCGTCAATCCGTTCAATCATTTATTTATTCATTCATTCATTCGCTTAGCCATCCATCTTCCATATATACATGCATGCATACATACATACATACATACATACATACATACATATATACATACATACATACATGCATACATACATACATACATAAATGCATGCATACATACACACACACGCAATACATACATATATACACATGCACATACATGCACAGAAATATGTACATACATACATATGTACGTACGTACAAGCATACATACGTACATATATACATACACACATATGTACGTACGTACAAGCATACATACATACACATACATATGTACGTACAAGTATACATACGTACATACATACATGCATACACACACATACGTACGTGCATACATACATACATACATACATACATACACATGTACATACATGCACAGAAATATGTACAAACATACATATGTACGTACGTACAAGCATACATATATACATACATACATACATACATACATACATACATACATACATACATACATACATACATACATACATGACAAACGACTGGGCCGAAACAGCAATAAGTTACTCTATACATTTTGGCAATAAAGAAATCGGAACCACCTAAAGTAGGTCACGGAAACCCTAAGAAAAAAATTCAATGGACTTTTGAATTCAATCAAGATCTGTGTAAATTCTACAAAGTAAGTCTAGAGAAGATCCCTCGGTCGGTTGCCTGAAAAAGATGAAGTACAGGGGTGTAAAATACCCCTGCTACTCAGATTTTGGTGCCAAACAGATACAAGTTAGCTTTTAAGAGCAACAAACCGATAGTAGATTCTCTCCTGAGAAGTACGTGAACCGACTGATGCGACAACAATAAAAACAACAATACTAAGACAAGATTACTGTTGTTAAAGAGGTAAGCGGTAGCTGCTTATGAACAGAAAAGAGTGAAGAATATCTCGGATATCCAGCTAACAGCAAAATTGAAGCAAAACTTCGCCATTTGTTTCATCAAACAACTATATAAAAGAACGATTATGATAGGAAACCTATCAACTTGCTGTTATCCGTGATCACTAAAATTGTAAAAGAACATCCAGCACAGACTGAGGACACCGAATGTCTTACTGTACTGTGTAGCAATTACTATTCGCCAGCAGATGGCAGTAACTATAATTAACTGTAACGAGAAAATACCACCAAAATAGATGACCTCTCTCTAAAAAAGGGAGACAGACTGAGGGAAAATGTTGTCTAATCAGACACTATTATTAACTGCGAAATAAATAATAAATTCAGAAACCACCAGCAGCGACTTTACGGTTCGATATCTTAGCTCTATGGGAACGAAGATAATTGCACTTAAACGTGAATAACGAGCGGTGGCGAGATATTTCGTAATCGTTAGAAATTCCTAGAACATAGACCTATCAATCGCAAGTTTACATTAAATCCATAAGCGATGCATCTCAGCATAAAATATGATCTGAAATTCTAAAATCCCGTCACCAGAATGATCCGTGATCGTTTTCTCCTGAGATTTGGAATTAACACAAACAATACAATGTTGATGCAATGTAGTTAAATGAGCGACAGAGCAAGTATTACGCAAAAGTCTTTTCCAAGATATATATCATCAGTGAAACTCTCCCGATGGTTGTTGCAAAATTACCGGACGGAAAAATCATCCGGGGGTAAATCTGACAACCTTCGTCAACCGAATCAAAAGAACAATGAGCGGTGAACTCGATCTGGCAGACCAACTGATAGTTATACGCACGACACCCGTAAATAAAAATTAAGAGACGCTTGTGGCCGAAAATTACAGGCGCATAGAATACTTGAATCTACTGCTTGAATGTTTTCCTCCAGAATCAGTGTTAAGTACGCATTGTGGTGGCATATGATCTGTTCCGAACTGTTTCTTATTAACGAAACTATCCTTAAGGAAGCGAAGTATCACTACCAAAGTCTGCTGATTGCATGGCTACATTATAAGAAGGCGTTTGACTATGATTCTGCACAATAAAAGTATGTTTCATTGTGATAGTCAGCTGTTCCTTTACTGTCAATAACACGGGAAAGGAATATCATCTCCTTCCATCATTCATCTTGTTCTCTATGTTGTTCAGGCTTTTGGCAGGCGAAGAGAAAAGACTTCAAGTACCACTGCTATTTACAACTGGTTTATTTACAGGTAAGGTGAAGTGTGCTGCTCTCAGCTACCATTTTAAGCTCCGACAGAGTGGGCGCATAGCCACTGGAGATAGACAGGCAGAAAGCTCTGCCGGTGTTGATGTTCAGCCAATGCTACTGTGTAATGGCGCCAAAAGAGGTTGGTCTGAATCGGGTTCCCGTTCATATAGTTTTCTCCATCGCGAACCTCGTTGTGATCTCACACATGGCAAATGGATGCAGGTGAGGTCTCGCTCCAGTCTTGGAGATAGCAATGGCTGCCGCGAGATCTCATCCAATATAGCGCTGGCTGTTTGTGCAGCTACAAAGACATGGACGGACTATTGGCGAAGTGTTTGAAAACACATTCAGCATTATATTTATTATTACTGGAGCAGCAAGATATGTGCTAACTTGTGTGGAGCAGCGTATGGATAAGCTTGGATTTTTTGAGAAAGAAAAGGAACGTAACTCCATAATTCATATGCAACACATGTTTACGACAATTAAGGCCTCAGTAAAATTTAAAGGTTTTAGTTGTTCAATGAATAAGGAAAACAAAACAACACAAACACACACGCGAGCGCTTATACATGTGTTTGTGTGTATGTGTGTGTGTGTGTGCGTGTGTGTGTGTTTGTGTGTGAGTGAGTATTGTGTACACCAGTTATACTAGTCATGTAATGCACGTCCATTTACTAATTTCTTATTAAATCAAAAATAAATTAAAATCATTAATCTCGGTGCATTGAAAAGTTGTCAAAACCATTGAAAATTGAATGAGTTGATTTGTTTGAGGGAAGAACCAAGGAAACAACGTTTCTACCTATATAAAAGAAGAAAAAAACTTGCACACTTTGGCTTTGGTAAGGATTCAATGGCACTAGACGTGTTAGGATCGAGCTGAAAATTGGTAGGGGTACTAAATGCGTGGTGACGATCCGACCTGCGATGGTTAAAATTTGCAAGTTATAAAGATGTGGTCTATGCTATAAATCAACAATGTTCTGACATCTCAGATTACAGGACTGAGATGGGCCGGAAGTATAGGGTTAGTAACGTCTTGTGAACAGCGGAAGAGCCTTGCCAGAAGGTGAGGAGAGAGATAGTGAGGTCATTTGAACGGATTGATGACTAGCGTTGGCCTCTTTTACTTTGGGGCTGTCACTCGAGACGAATGTGATGGACGCATGAGTTGAAGGAAATGCCATTAGGTTCTGGCCAGAGGTTAAGCGGGTAGGGTTCCTACGGATATATCCCGGATGGAAAGACTCGATGCTATGAGGGGACCCTCAAGGTAGATGAATTATGCTTTTTTCCCCATGTCACACAAATGTAAAAAAATAAGTACAGCATTTGTTCGACCATAGTGACGTAATTTCTCATCCCATAAAAATACTGATGAAAGGCATGCTATATCGAAAATGCATGTAGCTCCTTCTTAGTTTGTACTTGGTGTTGTTAAATTGCCAATTGACTCATAAGTGTATTGATGAATGTCCATAAGCGATGACTGATTGACCTCGAAGGAAACGCGCGGAAAGCACTAAAAGTAAAAATGGGGCAATTTAACTACTTTCACAAATCACATTTTTAGTTTTATTAATTATCACAGACTTGTGTTCTTGAGCAAAACACTTCATTTCACGTTGCTCCAGTCCGCTCAGCTGGCATAAATGAGTAACGCTGCGATGGACTGGCGTCTCGTCCAGCTGGGGAACACATACGCCATTGAACCCAGGAAACCGGGCCCATGAGCCTGGCTAGGCTTTAAGAGGGCGCATTTATTTATTTTTATTATAATGACATAAAAATTTTGTAGACCATAGAAGCCAGTTTACACGGTAAACCCAAAGATCTATTTTCTGTTTGAAATTTAATTTCAAGAAAGAAAACGTTGCTACATTTTCTTTCGTTGTTATAATTAACTAATTAAACTACGTTGATTATTTTCCGTTTCATTCAAATTTGACTTTTAGTGAATTCCCTCTCAATTCACAGAAACGTTATACACACACACACACCACACACACACACACACATGCGCGCATGCAATACATCTGTGTGCGTATTTGTTTTTCAATTTTGTTTTCTTTTAACTTTCGAATTATTTGTGTAAAAATGACTAAAATGTTTCTTGCGGAAGAACTTTTCAAAATCGTTTCCCAAAATGATGGCAAACCAGCTCTGACTGAAGCTCATAAACATATTTTGACAGCAGCATTGACAGCTTATATCCGTAATCTTGTGATTAGCGTGTTCTTTCTGATTTTGTTAATCCCTATGTGTATGTATATGTCTGTGTGCATGTATGTACGTACCTACGTATATACATATATGTAAGGTAAATATACATTGCACTGGTCAACAGCTAATTTTCATCAGGGATATTATATGGTGTTTTATATGTAGTTTTGTTTGCAGATTTCAAAAATGTAATCGGTTTCCTTCTATCAGGCACAGTTTTTCTGATGAGATAAGAGAGGTATATAACTCCCATCAGCAGTATCGCTAAACGTAAACGTCTTATACAGGTAAATTCTGACTTCTGTTTTATAACTATTTGTATTCATTTTGTAATTTTATGTTTTCATAATCTTTTCTTTTCATAAATTTTACTTTCTGTTTAAGGTGTCAAGTCATCATCATCATCAAATTCTACTCAGGATGTCAAGGCATTGCAAGAACAGACCTGATATATTTTGTCATGTCTGTGGTTCATTTACCACCAAAGCTCAGCAGAGTCCTAGCACAAGGGAAATCAAGAAGATTTACCAGTTATACTTAGCCTGCTCTCTTGGAGATCAAGATAAGAGTTGGGCCCCGCACATCATCTGCTCAGCTTGTTCAAATGGACTAAGGGATTGGCTAAATAAGAGGAAGGGAGCAATGCCGTTTGCAATACCTATGATATGGAGAGAGCCAAAGGATCATTTCATGGACTGTTATTTCTACAACGTTAATGTATATGGGTTTACTGTAAAGACCAAGCATAAGATTGTGTATCCCAACTTGGAATCAGCAAGAAGACCAGTACCACAGAACAACGATGATCTTCCTGTTCCAATAACAACAGAAAATGTCTGACGAAGATGTATTTCCTGAAGAAAATACTACTACTGTTGAAGACACTGAAGTGGATGCAGATTTCATGATTGAAAATCAAGACGTACCACAGAAATTTTCTCAAGGAAACTTAAATGATTTAGTTAGAGACTTGTCATTGTCGAAGGATAAAGCTGAACTATTAACATCTCGCCTACAAGAAAAGTGTCTGCTTAAGAAAGATGTTTGTATTACTCATTTCAGGAAGAGAAATAGGGATGTGAGTTCATGCTTCTCTGTTGATGGACCACTTTGTTTCAGTAATAACACTGATGAGTTATTTCGCTGTTTGTTCCAAGAGCATGTTCCAGCTGAATGGCGCTTATTCATTGATTCATCTAAGAGAGGCCTGAAGGCAGTACTACTACACAATAAGAAACCATCCATTTCCACATGACATTCAGTGCACATGAAGGAGTGCTATGAAAACATGCAAGTACTCCTCAATGCCATAAAGTATACAAACTACAGCTGGAAAATATGTGGAGACTTGAAGATGATTGGAATGTTGATGGGAATGCAATCTGGGTTCACAAAACATTGTTGCTTTTTATGCCTATGGAACAGTCGTGCAGCTGACAAGCACTATGTACAATTAGGGTGGCCTTTGCGAAAATCATATGAGCCGGGAGTTTCTAGCGTCCAGAGTAAGCTACTTTTAAACTTAGAAGAATATTCTTCTCCCTCTTCACATAAAGCTTGGCCTCATGAAACAATTCGTGAAGACACTTGCCAGGAAAAGCTTAAAAGGTTTTGAATATGTGATGGTCAAATTTCCAAATATCACCGAGGCAAAACTGAAGGAGGGCATATTCATAGGTTCGCAGATAAAAGAACTCCTGAAGGACAACCACTTCCTCACAGCACTGGATGAGATTGAACTTAAAGCCTGGGAATCCTTCAAATGGCTCTGTCAAAATTTCCTAGGCAACAGGAGATCTCTAGAGTTTAGAAACGGAGTGAAATGTCTTCTAGACTCCTACGCTGCAATGGGCTGTCGGATGTCACTAAAAGTCCATTTCTTTGATTCACATCTGGACTTTTTTGCAGAGAACCTTGGAACAGTGTCTGACGAGCAAGGGGAACGCTTTCATCAAGATATTGCATCGATGGAACAACGATATCAATGATTTTAGAATGCAGGAATGTTAGCTGGCTACTGTTGGATGTTATACAGCGATGAACCTGAGGCAAAACACCATAGAAAGTCCAAATCCTAAAGATTTAAAGTTGTTTTTAAGTTTGAGTGTATTCTAACTTATTTGTACACAATAATTTTAATGTTGTACAATAAAAAGCCATGAAATTATTGTATCTCGTATTCCATATACTTTATATAAACATGCTTTACGTATCCTATAAGTGAAAACAGCAGGTATCATTAACATGAAAATGTGACCTGATAAAGGAAATCGGACTTCAGATTCGTAATCAGCATCAAAAATTAACCCCGAAAAGTCAATCAGCAACTCTGATGATCAAAAGAAGTTTCATTTTGTTGACCAGTGTTATAGTCACATGACTCCCATAAGATTACAGCCGTTTCGTGACCCTTTTCATGTAGTATTAATTACAGTATGGAAGAAATTATGTGTACATGTCTGCATTAATATGTAAGCTCGGCATTGTACAATGTGTGTGAGTGTATGTGTGTGTGTTTGTGTGTGTGTATGTATGTATGTATGTATGTATGTATGTATGTATGTATGTATGTATGCAAGCATGTATGTATTTACGTATGCATGTATGTATGTATGTATGTATGTATGAATTGTGTGTGTGTGTGGTGTGTGTGTGTGTGTGTGTGTGTGTTGTGATGTAAGATTACTTTTAGTGCTACTGGCAACATGTAACCTAGTACAATGTGTTGCACAGCCGAGCCATCAGTGACTAAACCAGAAACTCTACCAAGCCTGCTTAGTAAAGAGGGTGGATTTCGTTGGACACCCTACAAGAAGAAAACCAAAACGAATCAATCATCAGATGAACTCGGTAGAGTAAGCGGGCATCCAATAGCTTGAGGTGAGGAACCCCTAGTCTTTTTAGACATTTCTCTAGAAGGAAAACTCCGATGTAACACTTGTGGCTCTGTCAGCATCCAGTGATGTATAGTTCTTGTTTGTGGTCAAATAGATACGTTGTTTAGATATTAGGGTTGGCCCTGTACATGACTTTTCCTCACTTTAAAAAAGCTTCAGGCATCGCTTGATATTTTAATGTCTCTATTATGAGCTGTATACTATGCCTCACCGTAGCCTAAAAGAGCAAATCACCCAATGAAAAATTATATGATGGAATGAAGGCGTGTGTCAGCGTGGGTGGTAAGCTCTCTAAACACCTGTTGCAAGGGACGCTCATCGTTGCAACTTCTGTAGAAAAAGTGTCAGTCTTTAACAGGACGGAAAAGCCACATCCGTGCTGCTTTAAGAGAACAATCACTCGATGGCATTGCTCAAAATCGAGTTGCAACCATCTCATGTATGTATGGACGTGTGTATGTGTGTGTAGGTACATGAAGCCCAGTTACAAGTACAGCTGGCCACTGCCGGTAAAAAGTTTTAGCTGCCAATTCTGTACAAGACATTGTAGATCTTTAGCTAGGCTAAAAAGTCACATTCGATCACAGCACCAATAACAGTGCAATAACAGCTTAGTGCAATGGCCATACTCGATAACGAGGGGGCAGCCATCATGTGTGTGTAGGTGTGTGTTTCAACATGGTTAGGACCCTAATTATCTAAAAGAGGATTAATTGACTTAAATATTGATACAGATGTTAGTGTAGAACACAACTTGAGTAACTTTTATTGAAATTTAGTAAGGGTTTTCATAATGGGGAAACGAAATTCTTAAAATTTCCTTTCCATTTCAAATTGATGCTAAAGTTTACTTTTTGGTGCTATTTTAAAAGTAACGGCCAAGTCCGAGTGACCGATGATCTGTCCAGTAAGGGTGTGGGGTTAGTTTAGGTTACCACGAGAAAATATTTTTGCGGAAAATGACAATATTTAACTGCATCATACGTTTGAACTAATGGTCTGGCCTGAATATATTAGGAGGAAATATTCCGCCATGAGCTTCTTTATACCTTCCAGTGCTTAGTTTATTATTATTGATAGTGAAGTACTGAAGTACGCTCTACCTGAGACAAATGTCAAAGACAAGATTTTGATGAATATCTCATGAAAATTTATTCCCCCCAAAAAGAATTCAACATCATTTGAAAATGGTAGCAACCACAGATATTGTCCAAAATCAGTATCTCACAATGACAATGAAAGGTACATTAAGGAGAAGCAAAGAGATTATATATAAAATGTGTCTATTATAGTATCAAGACCTAGAAACCTGGCACAACTTTTTTTTTAATTCGGATAAGAAGCTGTTTTCATAATTTCCAATAAAAACTATGGAAGCACAGTTCAAAAATGATAAATCTGTCAATATTACATCAATGAGTCAACAATCCAATGATGCAAAATGAACAACAATGCAATAATGAGGAGGTTTATAATAATTCGTCTTCAGTTACTCCTGTTTTGTGCTGTGCGATATCCATCCGTTTGAATGTTTCGCACTAGAGACAGATGGTAAAGCGTAAATTTTGCGTAATTTCCACCACTTCATCACAGCAAATCCATAAACAGGAAACCTGAATATCATTAAAAACTGTAAAAAGAAATCACAATGATCTCCCTCAATCGCATTGGCTCTGCCTAAGGAGAAACACTTTGCATAACACTGGCTCCCTTTTATACGTCATACATCATATTTTTATGCCTTGTGTAAGAATCCATATTTGGTGCTAGCATCTCATAGGGTATACCGTTACTGCTGAGAGAAGTCGAGATATTGCTTGTCTGCAGACTGTACTCCAAAGTATTTTGCATATATCAACCATCTAATAATGAAAAGGTTGTGCCATAAGGCCAAGGAACTGATGAGAATATTCCCAATAGTCGATGTCTTGGATCAACATCTCAAAAGGAGCATCTTTCAAGCTTACATTACAGTTCATGTACCGATGATATCTGTACACGATACTTGCAATCATGTATGGATTCAGACAGTTAAAAATCTCATTTAAGATTAGCTTACGTTTCCCCTAACAATTCTCCTTACCCATCACCTTACACAGAAAGGCTAAATTTTGATGTAAAATTTTCTGGCACGAAACATCCATTTGCTCAATTGTAAAGAGAAAATAAAATTCAGGTACAATCATTCGTGTAATTGCTTAACAAACGTTTGGAAGTTAACTGATATTAGTTCATCTATATGTGCACCATAATTTTTTAAACATTTTCAATATTTTATAAAACTATTGAATGCATTTAATTATCTCCTTAAAGAAGAAGAAGAAGAAGAAGAAGAAGAAAGAAGAAGAAGAAGAAGAAGAAGAAGAAGAAGAAGAAGAAAGAAGAAGAAGAAGAAGAAGAAGAAGAAGAAGAAGAAGAAGAAGAAGAAGAAGAAGAAGAAGAAGAAGAAGAAGAAGAAGAAGAAGAAGAAGAAGAAGAAGAAGAATGCATGATAGAAGGGCTATAATTCATCCTGGAAAATAACTACTTCGTCTTCAAAGACAATTTCTATCGACATTAATCGGGGACTGCGATGGGTACGAGAATGGCCCCCTCCTTTGCTAACTTAGTCATGGGATATCTAGAAATTAGTCTTTGTCATAAGGTTCTAGAAAAATACGGCAGCACATTCTCCCTCTACATAGAGTAAACAGGAGAGACTGAGACAGGAAGAAACAAAGAAAATGCCCCTTGTATTTGAATACTATACAAATATTCTTTTAAATACTTTTCTTTTCATTTTTCCAAAATTTAATTGTTTTCCATAGTTACAGTTGAAAAAGTCTCAATGACTGAAACCGGTACTGAAATGTTTTTTTATAAAATTATTTTAGTATTTTCTACCTTGACTTTTTTTCATATATATCAACTCGTGTGGTCCTTATGTATGTATGTATGTATGTATATATGTATGTATGTATGTATATATGTATGTATGTATGTATGTATGTATGTATGTATGTATGTTTAAGGAATTTTTGTATACATGTATGTATGTATGTATGTATGTATGTATGTATGTATGTATGTATGTTTGTATGTATATATATATATATATATATATATAGTTTCACTATTAATAGAGAAACTGTTTAAAATGAAACAATTATCTCACATTACAATAGAGATGTTATTGTTTCACTTTAGACATGTAATACCAAAACAATGTAAGAGATTGCTCTGGGCTCGTAATTAGGCAAGAAGATGAAAATATTTTGGCCTACAACACTCCATGGACCCTAAGTAGTGCATGTGTAAAATTTGAATGAAATCGGTTGGATGGTTCTCGAGTTTTAGTGATGCACACATACAGATAGGCGGACACACACACACACACACACACACACACATTCTCAGTTTTATATATATAGATATTACATAAAATTTGCTTGATATTCTGTTTTATGACTTCTTTCCTTGGTTACTAAGTATCTGAAAATTACCTCTAAATAATTTCTGAATTATTTCTAAAATAACCGAAGTTAAACGATTTACATTGATTTCATTAATGCAATACATTATAGAAATAAAACCTTTATAAATACAATTGTAGATCGCTATTTGGATCGTTATTTGATAGCAAATGGATTGAAATATGTTCAGATTGAACCATCAACAGAATCGTTGTCACTTTCGCGGATTCAGGATAACGTGTCTCTAAACAAATTTCCATATATTGTCTACTAGTAGATCCTTACCTTTCATGTGGTACTGAAACGTAAACTTTTTTTTTTATCTATTTTACATAACCGATGCTGGGACACTCTACAACAGTAAAAGCAGATAAATAATTGTGTTACCTCTGAAATGCTTCATTCCGAATGGTAAATAGGTTTCTGATGATCGATGTAGATGTGATGGGAACTGTAATTACCCCTTACAGGATGCCACAAGAATATATAATAAGCCATTAAAAAGACGGCAGTACCAAATATCAGAGAAACATAAATTGAAATCATAACCATCTTAAATGCCAAATATTTATATTTCATAATCATATGATCCCTTTTGTCAGGTTCCACTTCATCTTCATAACCAGTGCCCGCGTATTTTATCCGGTTTGTATAAGTCGACATTTTAATATCCTTCCTTGTAATTCGGAATAATAGAATAGAGAATACGCAAGAAATAATTCCACACGGCTCCTGTTTCAGCTATGTCCGTTCAGTAATGAATAAAATACTGGACACTCTTAATATATTCTCATAGATTTTAAACTGCTTGAATCTTAAGTACTTTCCCCTCTAAATCTCATTCGCTTCTTTCTTTATTTCTGTTCTTTCTTGGTTTATACGTCATCTCTTTCGTTTTTTAAACGAAATTCACTGACCTATCACATTTTCACTCGTGTTTTACCCGTCTTGTTAATCCGAGTCTTGAGGCCTGAAACAGATTGACCTTTCACATTTACACCTTTTATTTAATATATAATATTTTTTCATCGCATTTTATCCTCTTAAATAAACAATACTTTATCTTTTGACACATACAAATGCCGACTTTAACATCCAAAAGTAAGTTTATTGTTTGGTTCTATCAGGTGAAAAGCCAAAGTTTCTTCAGATTCCTTCCATGAGGGTTGAGCAACAGCTGGTACAGCTGCGTCACACAAATATTCGAACTCTCAGGGAAGGAATTATCCTTGATATTCAGTGGGTGCTCCATGCTCATAAAAATGACGTGAATAGTTTACGTATTACCTGGGTAAGGTAAACCAATGCAGCCGTTAATCGTTACTACTGACAGAACTCCAGCGGAACAGTATGAACGACACTTTTATTCTTGAAAAGCAAGATGAGAAATTAATTTGCATACTTTTAGGCTAATCTTTTCTACTCTAGGCACAAGGCCCGAAATTTTGTGGGAGGGAGCCAATCGATTAGATCGACCCAAGTACGCAACTGGTACTTAATCTATCGACCCCGAGAGGATGAAATGCAAAGTCGACCTCGGCGGAATTTGAACTCAGAACGTAAAGACAGACGAAATACCTATTTCTTTACTACCCACAAGGGGCTAAACACAGAGAGGACAAACAAGGACAGACAAACGGATTAAGTCGATTATATCGATTCCAGTGCATAACTGGTACTTATTTAATCGACTCCGAAAGGATGAAAGGCAAAGTCGACGTCGACGGAATTTGAACTCAGAACGTAGCGGCAGACGAAATACCTATTTCTTTATTACCCACAAGGGGCTAAACACAGAGGGGACAAACAAGGACAGACATAGGTATTAAGTCGATTACATCGACCCCAATGCGTAACTGGTACTTAATTTATCGACCCCGAAAGGATGAAAGGCAAAGTCGACCTCGGCGGAATTTGAACTCACAACGTAACGCAGACGAAATACCGCTAAGCATTTCGTCCGGCGTGCTAACGTTTCTGCCAGCTCGCCACCTTATACCTTTAGACTAATAAGGTCTATGATTGATGCCTTGCAGAAACTTCTCGTGTTCTAAAATGTGAGGATGGATATCACTGTGAACACCAGACATGGTCAAAAAACAATGCCTAGCAATGATCTCAATACCTTCAGAATTATGGTCACACAGGACGATAGTCATACTCTGAGATACAATCAGCTCTTCGTCATTATTCAGTTTATTTTAAGAGTTCTTGCCAATAGAGAAAGAACCGGTTTCTAATATCAACAACAGGGTATGTATGTATGTATGTATGTATGTATGTATGTATGTATGTATGTATGTATGTATGTATGTATGTATGTATGCATGCACGCATGCATCCATACATGCATGTATGTGTGTGTGTAAGAATTATGTATGCATTCTCATGCATATAGTTGCATATCTTGACATGCTGATATATATTTAAATGATAAACTTCTGGAAAGTTTTACTGATTTTCACAGTTCCAGTGATGGATTGTCTCGCATATATATATATATATATAATATATATATATATATATATATATATATATGAAGACAATTTGAAAGGTCGTTATGCATTTAAGTTTTGTGTTAAGCTAGGCAAAAACGCTACAAAAGCATGTGAAATACTCTAAATTGCTTATAGATTAACTTGTAGGAGCTGAGCATCGTTTTTCACAGACATAAGAGGCCAAGCAAAGCAAGTCCTCCGGAAAGCTCATGATGATTCCCTTTTTCCTTAGTAAAGGAAATCATCTAAATCTACTGGGTTCCCTTTGATCAGATGATCAACAAAAAGTACTTTGTAGTGGTGTTGAATGCGTTCAGGAAGAAATTTCGTCGCAAAAGACCTGAGCAGCTGCACTAGAACAATGCATCAGTCAATAATTCCATCCTAGTAACCTATTTCTTTATTACCCACAAGGGGCTAAACACAGAGGGGACACACAAGGACAGACATAGGTAATAAGTCGATTACATCGACCCCAGTGCGTAACTGGTACTTAATTTATCGACCCCGAAAGGATGAAAAGCAAAGTCGACCTCGGCGGAATTTGAACTCACAACGTAACGCAGACGAAATACCTATTTCTTTATTACCCACAAGGGGCTAAACACAGAGGGGACAAACAAGGACAGACATAGGTATTAAGTCGATTCCATTGACCCCAGTGCGTAACTGGTACTTAATTTATCGACCCCGAAAGGATGAAAGGCAAAGTCGACCTCGGCGGAATTTGAACTCACAACGTAATGCAGACGAAATACCGCTAAGCATTTCGCCCGGCGTGCTAACGTTTCTGCCAGCTCGCCGCCTGTAACCAACTACTTGACAGAGATGGGCATCTTTCAATTTCACTACACTCCAGATTTTCTCTCAGTGACTTTTGGTTGTTCCTCGAGTTGAAGGAGAACCTCGGGGGCAGTCATTTTGAAGACATTGAGAATACGTAGGTGGCTGTGACAAGAGTCCTGGATACCTTCACTGTAGAGGACTCCCGCGGGGTCTTCATGAAGTGGCTGGAACGCTACAACAAGAGTTTTGTACTTCTTTGAAATTAATAAATGTCGCTTCTGAGAAAGTCTCAAAACTTCTGGAATGATAATGCGTATAGAAACCCTTTCTACATTGGTTGATTATTAACAAAATATTTCGGTGAATAAACATTGATCGAGCCTAAGTAATGCATGGTGTGTTTTAATAAGTGTATATTAAATATATTGAATACGTGTTATGACAATGCATTTATTAAATATCAATTTCAGTTTTTTTTTTTAAATGCTATTTTGGAGGGCACATATAAACTAGTATATACCTATACGTATGTTTTTGTCCGTGTATGTATGTATGTCCGCATGTAAGTATATATATTTACATACACACACCACATACACACCACACACACACACACGCGCGCGCGCGCGCGCGCGCGCGAGTTTCACGCCACTGCGACCTCCAGGTGAAACCGCGATCTTCAGGGTTCCTCTTGAAGATTGCAGTAGCATGAAATTCGAGTTGCAAGACCAGCACGTGTGTGTGTGTGTGTGTGTGTGTGTGTGTATGCATTTGCATACACGTATATGTATAAATATGTATGTGGCTGTGTGGCAAGAAGCTTGCTTCCCAACCACAAATTCTGGGTTCAGTCCCACTGAACTTAGCACCTCGGACAGCTGTCTTCTACTATATCCCCGAGCCGACCAAAGCCCTGTGAGTGGATTTGGTCGACGGAAGCTGAAAGAAGCTTGTCGTATGTGTGTGTGCGTGTGTGTGTGTGTTTTGCAGAATCCTAATAATCACAAGCAAACAGAAATAATTGGCTTGAATAAACATGCAGAAGCAGTTTTATGACGTAACTTGGTAAATTTTATTGAAATTTATTAATGATGTTTATGGTAAGTGCCAAAATACAAAATCTTATTTTCATCCCAAATTGATGCTAGAGTTTAATTTTCAATATCATATTGAAAGGTAAGATACGGATTAGAAGGGCTAAGAAATGATGTACACAAATATAGACTTGTTACTTAGGTTAAATATGTTTGAGACATATTCGAACACGTCTGAAAGCTGTTCACTATATTTTGTCATGACGAAAATTCTCACTGCGGCCAAATAGGTATAAATGAGTTCGGACCATTCAGTTTGGAGCGCTCTTGAAGAGGAGATAACTTCTCCTAAATGCACACATTCATTAATCTGAGTAGAGGGCGCTCCGAACTGACATGGAGAATTCTTCTCCGTTGACAAAATGTAATGAATGATTTTCTTACGGGTTTGAATATGCCTCGAGCATATTTGAATTGTTAACAAGTGTATATCAAAGCTAAATTATGACTTCAACCCCTAGTTTGACTTGATAGTTCTATCTGAACACAAGTCGATGCCATTAACTTTCTTCTCATCCCAACCCGGTACTCTCTCCTGAGACGTTTCTCAACTCCTACATCATGTCACATTATGAACCCTGAGAAAATCAATGACAGGAAATGAAGAATTCATTAGTACCCAATGCTTGTCAGCTTATTATTATTTAGAGTAGAGTACTGAGTGACACACTGCCTGCAACTTTGAGTGACACGCTACCTGGAACACTGAGGGGCACATTGCCTTAAACACCTGCCCAGAGATAGTTGTTGATTAATTAAAATACCCATCTATATACATCCTACTTAATGTATATATCACGTTGACAGGCCAGTTACTGCAGTATGTCCTGAGATAACAACTCTTATTTAACATGCTGTGCTGAAAACACAAGTATCAGAGGAGAAAATTTGTCCCAGCAGCGGACAGTAAGCGCTCCACATGCATTTCAGCTCACTTAGGCTTTTTCAATGGCGTGTACTCGCAACCAGTTACATGATCGGGCGAAAGGAAAAATGAATAAGACAATCACTGATGTTGCGAACAGCTGCATGACTGATTAATAATCCAGTATCCTCAATTGAAGCAATATTTAAGTAAAGTAGCCATCGATGTATCATATGGCTATTTCAATTAAATGCTGCCTCTATAGTGTATACCGCATTATTGATTAATATTTCTTAGACGTAAGATGGCGTGCTGGCAAAATCGTTAGCTTATGAGCATTGGTATTACTAGGGTGTGTGCTATCAGAGGCAGCCCTTTCGACTTTTGCCCCCTTTCCGGGTCTCACAGACCCAAAAGTACCACCTCCATAAAAGCGTCGTTCGGGAAGGACCATTTCCTCGCCTAATTTCCAAGCTACGCTACAGCTTAGAAGACACAACATGCAGAGCAATTGCTCTCTTTCATGCGTTTATGGATGAGAAAACCCTTTGACTTTTAAGTTTAAAGTAAAACTTTGAGGATCAACAACAAATGTCCAAATCTTATCAAAGAATTTTCATAGCTGCTGCTAACATTCCATGTCATATTAGAACTAAGAAAGGTGGCGAGCGGGCAGAATCGTTAGCACGCCGGGAAAAATACTCAGCAGCATTTCGTCCGTCTTTACGTTGTGAGTTCAAATTCCGCAGAAGTCAACTTTATCTTTCACTCTTTCGGAGACGAGCGCTGGGGTCGAAATAATCGATTTAACCCCTTCTTCCCCAAAATTGCTGGTCTTTTGCCAAAATTTGAAATCGTTATATTACGAGAAAGGGAGATTGTTGTGTAGTTTGTCTGCAGGCCGAACTTTAATGAATCATGCACAGATGACGCCAATATTGACCAGTTGAGACTGAAGATACTCCATCACAAAATGTGAAATGTGGAGTGAGTACTCCTGACAACTGATGTCTTGGAATAGCATTCCAAAAGGGGCAACTTTCAAGCAAACATTTAGCTTACAGCTCATGAAACGACCATGTCTGTACAACACCTTTACAATCATCAATGGATTTAGACAGACAAAATTTGGTTTCAGTTTAGATTAGGTGTAGTTTAGTTTAGATTGAGTTGTACGTATTTTGTGCAGGTTTATATGTGTGGAAAAAATGAGTTATGAATGTTTCCAAATAAGCTAATATTGATTGCTATTTGTATGTATATCACAAATTTGTAAATACCGCCCCCACACACACATACACACAATTTGCATAATTGTTTAATGCATTAAGTTGTCAACTTTTGGTTCTTTTTGAAGTCTTCAGTGATTTTAAGGTGAAGTCATAAATATCCATGCGTATAATATTATATATACGCTCATATTTGATCTGATTATTTTATGTTTCTAAAAAAATTTTGATTCATATCTAAAATTTTAAATTCATCATAAACTCAGTACCTTAGAGCGATACAGGTATTGTAAAAACAGTTGTACATGTTCGCTTGAAAGCAAATGCCATCAAGGATGTTAAGTTTAAACCTGCAACTAGCTCAAAGAAGAAATTTGAATATTGCCAATGTTCTCGAAAACACGAGATCAATTACCTCTAAGTCATATATGGTTGTATGGGATTGATTATTTTCAACTTGATCTGAAGTTAAATTTAGAGCACCCTTCTTTTCACCATAGCATAAAAATTCTTTACAATTTCACATAACCGATGCTGGGACACTCTACAACAGTAAAAAGCAGATAAATGATTATGTTACCTCTGAAATGCTTCATTCCGAATGGTAAACAGGTTTCTGATGATCGATGTAGATATGATGGGAACTGTAATTACCCCTGACAGGACGCCACAAAAATACATAATAAACCATTAAAAAGACGGCAGTACCAAGTATCAGAGAAATATAAATTGAAATCATAACCATCTTAAATACCATATATTTATATTTCATAATCATGTGATCCCTTTTGTCAGGTTCCACTTCATCTTCATAACCAGTACCCGCGTATTTTATCCTGTTTGAATCAGCCAACATTTTAATATCCTTGATTGTAATTCAGAATAAAAGAATCAAGAATACAATAGAGGTAGTTCCACACAGTTCCTGTTTTCAGCTATGCCCGTTCAGTAATGAATGAAAACACTTGACATACTGCTCTCTTAATATATTCTGGTATTTTCTAAACTGCTTGAATCTTAAGTACTTTCCTCTCTAAATCTCATTCGCTTCTTTCTCTATTTCTGTTCTTTCTTGGTTTATACCTTATCTCTTTCTTTTTTAAACGAAATTCGCTGACCTATCACATTTTCACTCGTGTTTTACCCGTCTTGTTAATCCGAGTCTTGAGGCCTGAAACAGATTGACCTTTCGCATTTACATTTTCATTTAAGTAATGTCTAATATTCTTTCATCGCATTTTATCCTCTTAAATAAACAATGCTTTATCTTTTGACACATTCAAAATTTTTTAAAATTCAGAAGCAAATAAGTATTTATAAGTACATTTTCGATAATGTACTCCACGATGCATTTATACCTAAAATCCTAAAGACAGCTTGATAACAAATGAAACGCTTTTGACTCTAGGTTTTTGACGATCAGGTATGAATTGGTATTAAACGATAAGAACAAACGAGCTAATATTGGTTTCAAATTTTGGCACAAGGCCAGCAGTTTCGGAGGAGGGTTAGAGTCGGTTAGTCGATTACATCGACCCCCAGTATTCAACTGGTATTTATTTTAATGACTCCGAGAGGATGAAGGGCAAAGTCGACCCCGGTGGCATTTGAACTCAGAACGTAAAGGCGGACAAAATGCCGTTAAGCATTTTCCCCTCCACCCCCAACTCCACCCCCGCATTAACGATTCTGTCAGCTCGCCGCCTTCACACGAGTTAATATTAGTGACATGACGTTTCCTGTAATTACTTTATAATGATTACGATACACCAATTGTAACTTTTATGATTTACATCGAATTAAGGTACAACAAAAGCTGTGCTGATCATCGCTCGAATTGGCTTCAGTTACAAAGTTATTAGAGTCTGACTGGAGGTATTTAGCATGGTGAATCTACTATAATGCTAAATATATATTACTCTTTTACTCTTTTACTTGTTTCAGTCATTTGACTGCGGCCATGCTGGAGCACCGCCTTTAGTCGAGCAAATCGACCCCGGGACTTATTCTTTTTGTAAGCCCAGTACTTATTCTATCGGTCTCTTTTGCCGAACCGCTAAGTGACGGGGACGTAAACACACCAGCATCGGTTGTCAAGCAATGCTAGGGGGACAAACACAGCCACACAAACAAACACACACATATATATATATACATATATACGACAGGCTTCTTTCAGTTTCCGTCTACCAAATCCACTCACAAGGCATTGGTCGGCCCGGAGCCATAGCAGAAGACACTTGCCCAAGATGCCACGCAGTGGAACTGAACCCGGAACCATGTGGTTGGTTAGCAAGCTACTTACCACACAGCCACTCCTGTGCCTATATATATATATATATATATACATAGGGCGTCCTCCCAAAGATGAATACACGTATTTATTTATTTATTGCTCATAGGGGGATAAACATAGAGGGGACAGACAAAGGGATTAAGTCGATTACATCAACCTCAGTGCGTAACCGGTACCTATTTAATCGATCTCTGCGGAATTTGAACTCAGAACGTAACGGCAGACGAAATGCCGCTAAGCATTTCTCTCGGTGTGCAAACGATTCTACCAGCTCGTCGCCTTAAATGGATTATAAAGTTAGTATTTATTAAAATACATTTCATTTTCAAAATTTACTAGAATCTACACAAGAATTATATTATTTTATAAATGCCTCCTTTCAAACCGATGACCATTCTGGTCTGGGCACAACTGATAATGCAAAATAATGCAATCGCAAACATCAAGAAATATTTCTTTCCGTATTTGTGAGCATTTTCTTTCAATGGCGGCCATCAATTTGATGGCTGTCGTCGGTTGTGTTTTGTAAATTTTGTCTTTTATGTATCGCCATAAAAATGCCTGGTGGTATGATGTCTGGTGAATGCAGAGAATATTCTAATGAACCTCCTCATCCAGGGGAAGCATTTTTCTCAACAAGGTAAGCCCTTACATTACTGTGGTAATGTTAGGACGCTCATCTTGTTGGAAATAAACATCCACATCTCTAAAATCCTCCCTAGTACTTGGCGAGTTCAAGTAAATAGAACCACTCAAAGTACAGTAAAAAAATTAATGGTCCAATTAATCCTTTTGACTGCACCATACTTTAACGCCTGGTAAATTAACAAGATATTCCTTAGTAATATGTGGATTCTCAAATCTTCAATAGGCGCAATCGTGCACATTCTGCCAAATGCCACTCGCAAAACTACACTCTTCGTTCCCGATTATTTTCATTTGAAGTACAAACAATTCTTGGAATGTAACTTTTCAATGACAATATTTCAAATTGCAAAATACTCTTAATTTCAAAATCTCTATCTCATGAATCATTTGCCGCATAAATTTTCTTGAATTTTGGCTATACGTTTCTAATACCCTTTCTTCCTTTGTGGGACTCCTCGATGTCCGCGGTCTTCCTGAAAGTTTCTTGTTGACATTATAAACAGTTCCATCTACTTGAAAACCATTTCTGTTTCGAGTGATGATAAGTCACGCATGTTGATCTATTTGAAACTTCCTCCTAAACTATCCTAGCGCATCAAGTGTTTTCTCAAACTTCTAATCTAGCTCCCTTCGTTATTTCTAATGTACTGTAATTCTCGAATAAGAATCAAGTAGACAGCAACTCAAAATAGAGGACTCAATACATTGAAAATGTGGACTGTATATTCTTCAATAAAAGAAGTGTGACCGTAAATATAACTATTTGGATAGGTGCCATAGTTCATTTGAGAAGATGTTGTGTCGACGCCCCCAGACGATGAAGTAGACTAGCCCAATACGTAGATATACAGGGAGAAGTCTAGACGTCGAGAAGAGTGGTAGAGAGTAGCGGTCATCCGAACGTGCGACATAACAGTGGCGACGGGGATTTCGTAGCTCACACAGCCACTGTGTAGTATTGCGATATAACAGAAGATATAAAAAAATAAGTGTAGGAAATCCACGTAAAACCGACTATAGTCATATGAGATCTTAACTACGTATGTATATGTGTGCATGTGTGTGTGTGTTTGCATGTATGCATGTATATGTTTATGTAATGTATATCACTCACACACACACACATGCGCACAAGATAACCTACATATCTATTTTTAATACGTTCCGGTAGATTTGAACGCAAATATGGTAATCGCTGTTGCATTTATTCATCACATGATAACAGCTCCTCCTTTACGCCGATTATGCGTTCATAATACAATCAGTTCGTTCGTGTAAGTGATCCTAGGATATCGATGTTTCGACATGCTGTGTTTCATCAGCCAGAAGCACCCCGACTAACGAATCTGAGAAGAGCCGATAGCCTTGTTTATAATTTCAGTGAATAAACTCTTTGGTGATCCATGTTGATATCTTCTAACAGATAATGAATCGATATTTGCACAATGAACTGCGAGAATCTAGACGATTACTTTCATATCTATTCTTAATACGTTCCGGCAGACTCGAACACAAATATACAAATCGCTGTACACAACCATCTTCGTATAATGCACAAAGGTATTTTCTGGAGTCCATATACTAATAACCGTATTCCTAACTTTCTTCATAAAATATGTATAACGGTATTCCCTAGATACAGAGTTTTCTTAACTAACTATATATTAATAACACTATTTTTAAATTTCTTCGTCAAAGGCATAGGAGTGGCTGTGTGGTAAGTAGCTTTCTTACGAACCACATGGTTCTGGGTTCAGTCCTATTGTGTGGCACCTTGGGCAAGTGTCTTCTACTATAGCCTCGGGCCGACCAAAGCCTTGTGAGTGGATATATGCATGTATGCATGCATGTATGTATGTATGTATGTATGTATGTATGTATGTATGTATGTATGTATGTATGTGTGTGTGTATGTATGTATGTGTGTATATATGTATGTATGTGTGTATGTATGTATGAGTGTGTGTGTGTGTGTATGTTTGTTTGTCTGTGTTGTCCCCCAACTTCGCTTGACAACCGATGCTGGTGTGTTTACTTCTACGTAATTTAGCGGTTCAGCAAAAGAGACTGATAGAATAAGTACTAGGCTTACAAAGAATAAGTCCTGGGATCGATTTTCTCGACTAAAGGCGGTGCTCCAGCATGGCCACAGTCAAATGACTGAAACAAGTAAAAGAGTAAAATGTGTATAAAGTTATATGCCAAATACGGAGTTTTTCCTACGATCTATATAACAATAGTCGTGTTTCTAAATTCCTTCGTAAAATATGTGCTATAGTGCGTTTTGATACAAGTGTTACAACTGTATAATGTCAAGTACTTCTTAAATTATAAACGGAATTTGGTGCGTTGCGGTGATGAACAATGCTCGTAAGGCACAACAGTGAGAATTGAATCAAGAGAGGCGAAGAAAATGCGAGTAAAGAAAGACTGGGGAACACTGGTCGACTGAATAACACTGATCCTGCGATCATGTGCTTTTTAACATACGCTGTCCGGTTTGGAAATACAGTTAACTGATTACACACTCATTTTTCTGCATAATTAATGTGTAATCTTCTGTGCACGGATTACCACAATATTATATATACGTGAATGCTTCGTCGCTTTTTTAAAGTTGGTGAAAAACTTCAAATATTAAAAAAAAAAATTATGAAGAAACACGAAATAGTTGTTCAGCCAAACAATTTGGAATTGGCGAATTCATAATCTGTTTACTCTTTTACTCTTTTACTTGTTTCAGTCATTTGACAGTAGCCATGCTGGAGCACCGCCTTTAGTCGAACGAATCGAACCCTGGACTTATTCTTTGTAAGCCTAGTACTTATTCTATCGGTTGTCAAGCGATGTTGGGGGGACAAACACAGACACACAAGCATACACACACATACACATGCATGTACATATACATATATACGACGGGCTTCTTTCAGTTTCCGTCTACCAAATCCACTCACAAGGCTTTGGTCGGCCCGAGGCTATAGTAGAAGACACTTGCCCAAGGTGACACGCAGTGGGACTGAACCCGCAACCATGTGGTTGGTAAGCAAGCTACTTACCACACAGCCACTCCTACGCCTATATAAGCGTAATCAAAAGAAAAAAATTATGCGTTGCATTGAGAACTCGGAGAGTATTTAAAGCGAAAATTTGTGGTTTTTCTGAGTTTGATAGCAAAACTGAAAAAGCGTCAGATTCGAGAGATTGCTACTGTGGCGTTGATGATGGGCATTCAAGCTTTAAACTGATGCAAAGTTGATTGTTCATTCTCGTTTCAAAGCAATCATAATTGGGTTACACATTTCATGAATATACGTCGTAAAATCACGAATAGCAACTAGATCGACCCTGAAACACTAGATGTGACGAAGCTCAACTGAACAATCTATTCAGGAAGACTTCCAACCTGAATTCTATGGATAACATACAATTTTCATTTAATATTTTGAATCATTTAGCAAAGTAGGGCTTCTATAATTTTTCTATTAGTTTTCTCTCCAACCCTTCCCATACTTCTCTCCTCTTCACCGTTCCTTCTTTCTCATTCTTCCTCCTTGACTCTCTCGTCGCTGACACGTGACGAAAGGGAATCTATCTTTCTGTCCATTTCCTTTAGGAAAGAAATGGACTCGTCCTCCTTGCGTTCATAATAATTCTTCTATCGTCTTGGCTTAACAACCCCTACCGTTTGTTTTTACAGTCTTGTTCTTACTGTCCTGTTCCTGTTACCACTTTCACCCTCCGCAAAAAATCCCAAATTTTATTTAATTTGCTTTGCGAGAAGGACTGTTTCGACGAAGTTGCGTATTGTCCTTACCTTCGTAACGCGGAGTAGATGAAACAGGGACAACTGATGAAGGGGAATGTTCTTTATGTTGAATGTCTCGTTTCTCTGTTTGTTTTTTCGTTGTTCAAAAAACAGTTCGATTTCTATGTTTTTGTTTTTATGCTTTCGTTTCTCATTGTATTCAACGTTTTTTGATGTCCTGTATCCATATATGTATATGTATATATATATATATATATATATATATATATATATATATATATATATATATATATATATATATATATAATATATATATATATATATATATACACATATATATGTAGGTATGTACATATATGTATGTATAGATGCATATATTTATATATTATTTATATTATATATATATAATATAATTCGAGACAAAACCACTATTTTAAAACCAAACAAGGAAAGACTTAATCAATACATAAAATTTTAATAATATAAATTATTTATTTTATTTATTTTTATTTATTTTATTTATTTTATTTATTTTATTATTTATTTTATTTAATTTATATTAAAATTTTATGTATTGATTAAGTCTTTCCTTGTTTGGTTTTAAAATAGTGGTTTTGTCTCGAATTATATTATATAATATTTTACTATAAAATTGGATTTAACCCTAAATCTGATTTTTCCCTGTAATTTTGGATTCATTCCCTAATATTTATTATTATTATATATATATATATATATATATTTCACACGCATCTTTTTCTCACTGGCGAATGCTGTGTAAAAACATCAGATGAAACACTTCATTCACCGCCACCTGAAAAGCTGCTCTCGTCATGTCACGAGTCACTGAAACACGCGGTTCTTTCTGATCGTTAGTCAACCCAAAAGGTCATTAACATTTAATCTTTGATCTGCCTTTGATATAAGCATTGAGTAAATATTTAATCTTAATATAAATACAAATAAGGACACGAGCAAAAGAGATTATAAAGATTAAACCTCATCCGTTCGCCTCTCCCAACATGTTAAACCTCTTAAAGAGGAGGAGTTCATGTTAGCAGTGAGATTATCAGTTTTGATGCAAATGTGTACACGATGCCAAATACTTGCTTACTTTGATAACATTTTTTTTAATATTCAAGCTTTTACTATTCTTTATATTTATCTATCTCTCTACATGCGTATGTAAATATTTATATTGTACATTTAATTTCAATATAGAATTAGATAAATTTAAAATTTTATGCTGAAAATTTATAAAGACAGTGAAGCTGTTGTTTGATTTGTTTAATTTGGATCATAGATAGCAAATAGGATGTATATGATCCATTATCTACACTCTTATAGCTATATAATAATTATTTAGTGTGTATAGTCTAATATCAGATTCATAAAAAACTGTGGTTTTTGTTAGTAGCGTAGAGAAAAAAAGACTATATACATTACATCATATTCCCCGCCGTCTTTTGAATTCAAATCCCGTTGAAGTTAATGTTTTCTTTACTCATTCCAACATCAGTACAGTTAGTAAAGTTAGTATGCCTATCCTCATTTATCACGGGTGTTTCGTTCTCCAAAAAAAAAAAACACAGTGTTTTAAATGATTCAGTAAATAATAGAATGTCTGGGGAAATAGATTTTGGGATCTTTTCGGTTTGAACGGCAGTTTTTTCTAGCGGTGTCATATGAAATTGTCACCCATAATTATGACCCTAGTATCGATCTATTGCATTTCAATCTGTTTTGGGGTTAGGGTTAGTTAGGGTTAGGATTAGGGTTAGGGGTGGGGGAAAGGGTATCTTTTTTTCTTCACAAATGTAAATAAACCCAATCTGTTTCTTAAACGAGGGACATATTCATACGGCACAGAATGTTTTTTTTACCTAAATAGACGTCAGTGATTGGTTGAAATTGCAGAAATTGAAGAAAAAAAAAACAAATATCTTACAAACTATAGACTTTTCTCAATAAAGCCAAGAGAAAAAGATGTTTTATAAACACAATCTACCAGTATACGAAGTTTAAAATTTTTTAGTTACCTAGAAATTATGTTAAAAACTGCCGTTCAAACCGAAAAGATCCAGATTTTGTTCCAAGACCCTAAGCTGTCCTGAGTCTTGTGGATAACTGCTGGGGTACGCTTTTGCTCTCAAAGGAGAATCTTTGGCTGTTTGATAACCCGTAAACACTGCTCACAATGAGCGTACAACATTATCCTGGATCAATGATAAACTAGGATAGATGCATTATTTTTATGTCATTTGATTTTAATTTTTCCACGAATATATTTGATCTTGCGCTTCCGCAAAAGACACCAATATTTAATCATAAAGTAAATGCCGAGAATTAACATGAAGTTCCCTACAAGCCAAGTCTATGACTAAGTTTCTGTCCCTAATCGTAGTTATTTTAATTCACTTATACCTTAGAACAAATCATAATTATCACAATCATTATATATTTCCAGCTGGCAGAATAGTTAGCACTCCGGGCAAAATACTTGGTGGCATTTCGCCCGTCTTTACGTGCTCAGTTCAAATTCTGAGGTCTACTTTAGGGATCGATAAAATAAGCACTAGTTGGGCCCTGGGATCCATGTAATCAACTTACCCCTCTCCCCAATTTGCTGGCCTTGTGCCAAAATTTGAAACCATTATTTATCTTCGCCCTTTAAAGTTCATAAAATCCATTCTATGAACTTAATCCAGCACTGAATATTGACAATTAATCCAGCACAACTTAATCTTATTTAGAGCGGAGAGAGAGAATATATAGAGTAATGTTAGAAGAACGAGACTAACGCTGATAGAAAGTTTGATTTTTTGTATAAACATTTTGCATTATATAATTCAGACACAGATGAATTGACATGCTGCCGGGCCATGCTGCGTTGCACAGGATTGGAAATGTGAAATATCAACAGGGCATTTCTGGAGAATGGATAAATAGATGTGTGTCTGTCTGAGTTTGTCATATCGTTAAAACTCGAGATCCACCCAGCCGATTTTAATGAAATTTTATACATGCATTACATAGGGTCTATGAAGTGTCAAAGTCCAAAAAACATTTTCTACTTCTTGACTAATGCGGGCTCAGGGGCAAATAAACCGCAGTTTTAAAGTATTTTTGCAGTGTTAAGGCCCGTAATTTGAAGAGTGTCCAGTCGCTTTTCTCCAAATATATAAGAAACATTAATCAGGCTCCTCGA
>NC_043007.1:74577588-74580088 GCF_006345805.1 Octopus sinensis | reverse complement strand
GACAAATTCTTTGTAAGCCTAGTACTTATTCTATCGGACTCTTTTGCCGAACCACTAAGTTACGGGGACGTATACACACCAGCATCGGTTGTCAAGCGATGTTGGGGGGACAAACACAGACACGCGAACATATACACACACACATGCCACATATATATATATATATATATATATATATATATATCGGGCTTCTTTCAGTTTCCGCCTACCAAATCCAATCACTTATTTTGGTATTGTTTGGTTTTCTTTATATGTAATTTAATTAGGATTAGATATTGGTGTCTAGTTTGGGGATGTTCTGAGGCATGTACAATTTTCTTTTAACTATTTATTTGTTTATTGCTCACGCGATAATATTCTTTTATTCTTTTACTTGTCTCAGTCATTTGACAGCGGCCATGCTGGAGCACCACCTTATTTTGATTTTAATCACCTTACTTTGAAATTGTATGGATAATACCGTACTAAATTCTGGTGCCTTAACTTAAGTACCATATTCATCTGAATCTAAATTTTTGCTATACACACACACACACACACACACATACACAAGACGGACTTTTTTCAATTTCCGTCTACCAGATCCACTCACAAAGCTTTGGTTGGCCCGAGGCTAAAGAAGATACTTGCCCAACGTGCCACGCAGTGGGACTGAACCCGGAACCATGTGGTTGGGAAGCAACCTTCTTACCACAAAGCCACACCGCACCCGTAAAAACAATGTAAACATCATTTTTAATGAGACTTTTCAGTCTGTCTTGATTCCGTCAATGTTTGTTCTTAAATTAATTATGGAGAACAACAGAAAACTTTCCAGGCTTCAATCAGGCATTCGTGAGATTATTTAATATGAATTTCATCGATGAAAATATTTGTTCACAATTGCATGTCGTTCTGAACTCCAGGCAAATTTCATTAATTTTGAAAAATGTTTGCAGAACAATGGTCACCAGAAATTAATCAAATCGGCAACGTTTGAACCTGAGGGAAATATACCAAATTTCATTCTCTGCAAGAAAGCTATTTTCAGTTAATAAGTTCTGGTTGTAAGTTGTTCGATATTACTGTGGTTTATTAAAGCGGGTATGCAGGCTTCATAAGCAGACATGGCTGTGTGGCTGAGAAGCTCGGTTTGCAACAAACCGTGTGGTTTGGATTTCAATCCCATTGCACGACACTTTGGGGAAATGCCTTCTTCTATAGCCCCGGGTCGATCAATGTCTTGAGAGTGAATTTAGTTAAAAGAAACTGCGTGGAAGCCCATCGTATGCATATATATGCGTGTGCGCGTGTGTGTGAGAGAGAGAGAGAAAAAGAGAGAGTGTGTGTTAGAGAGAGAGAAAGAGAGAGTGTGTGTGTGAGTGTGCGTATAAACTCAATTCACATCTGCTTCAGAGAATATATGTGTGTGTTGTGTGTGTCTGTGTGTGTGTATGTGTGTATGTATCATACGCATGCATATGTATACATATGCACACATGTATACAGATATAACATTTACGCACATATACATATACTCATAAAAGTATATGCATTCATTTATGCATGCACACATACTTGTATATACGCACACATACACCACTCTTCATTAGACCTTCATTTGGTCGACATGATTTCAAGTCCTAATTAGAACCACTCTAATTAATGTTTGATGTCTTAAAATGTTTGTTTTTATCCCAAATATCCGTGCAGATAAATAGAATTAATCGTTTGGCGGGTCAGGTAGCCGGAGGGAAAGATTAGTCAACCGGTATTTAATATTAACAGCATATAATACGCACACACAATACATTTACGTGTGTATGTATACATACATGTATGCGTATCCATGTGTGTGTGCATGTGTATTCGAATCACAAAAGAACAAGACTTACGTAATCACTTTCAATAGCTTACTGTTGTTTCTGCTATAAGGAAATGTAGATCAATAGCTGAGTGCCTGTGTGGAATGTTATAGCTTCCTCAGAGCACTTTTAATGTCTGACATTTCACAACTCCTCAGCGCCGGTCCTTACTAACACTGTGAATATAAGTATATTGAGATTTAACAACTAATTATTGGTACCGCTAATGTATTACAGAACCCTAACATATATATGTATGTGTGTGTGTCTGTGTGTTTGTCCCCCACCATCACTTGATAACCGATGTTGGTGTGTTTATATCCCCGTAACTGAGCGGTTCGGCAAAAGAGACCGACAGAATAAGTACTAGGCTTACAAATAATAAGTACTTCGGGCAATTTCTGACACCCTTTAAAGTGGTACTCCGGCATGGCCGCAGTCAAATGAGTGAAACAAGTAAAAGGATAAAAGAATATATATATATAATACTAAAATTCAAATCTTGCTTGTCTTTATGTATATTCCTTACTTTAAACTTAATCATGCATAGCTGAGTATAAAATGATTTTCGGCCAATGACAAAATTTCAATGAAAACTGAGCCACCAAATCGGAGAGCAATCACTGATGTTGCAATTAGCCGCCCAGCTGAATAAA
>NC_043007.1:74567588-74572588 GCF_006345805.1 Octopus sinensis | reverse complement strand
TGTAGGGATGACAATATTTAGACAGGGTTGGAACTAAATGAGTCTATAGAGACAGAAAGCCTTAGTTTTTCAGAGGAAACTGCTGGAAATATAACTGCCTCCAAAAAGATAATTGTAAAACGGCTTAAAGATGTAGATTTTATCTGTAAATTATTTGCTACAACATCTCTGTTAATCCAGAAAATTTAAAGAAAAGTGGCATGTTTTTTTACCAGGAATGGTAACTGAAATTCAGGAATGCTTTACAGAGTCTTCTGGAGCAATAAACCAAGATTGTTATGAATACTGTCTTTTAGTGAACATTGCCTTGTTTGATATTCTATGTTAATTGTATTTCAATGACTATGAAGCATAGAAATTTTGGAATCTTGATATGATTGATTGATTCTAGTTTCAGCTCACGAGCTGTGGCCATGCTGGGGCACCGCCATATTAACTATTTAAAAAAATATAATTTGAAAAACAGTGTCATGAATCTTTGGGGTAAAAACTGTTCGTATTGTGAAAATTTATCACATACATACATACATACATACATACATACATACATACATACATACATACATACGTAGGTTCGTACGTAGTGGAACTATAAAAATCAGTAAAACTATCCAGAAGCATGCAACTACCTGCATGAGAATACATAAAACAAAATATGCAACCCTACACATACTCACCTACAAAAATACCCGGTTGATATTGAAATTCCTATGAAGGAGCCTTGGATCTCGGTTAGAAACCGGCTCTTTCTCTATTGGCATAAATCTTGAAATAAAACTGATATGGTGCAGTTCTTGGTGAAAAATCTGCAGTTCTTGGTGAAAAATCAATTACTGCCTTGGAATTCATAAAATTGTTAGAGAGAGGACTACTTTTTCAAGCTAAGTTGCAATATTATTTCCTGGAGAAAAGAGTGCCAATGAAGTCTTATTTCAACAAGCAGGTGTTTTTTTGTTTTTTTTTCTAAACAATAAACGGAACAAAAACAAAAATGCCTTTAGAAAAACTGCCTGTTAATTATATTTTAGTCAGATCAGAGACTGGATTTGAATCCTGTAGACAATAGTTGGAGTTGTACAGGGGACAAACTCGTGGGAAGTAAACTGACAAACTCTGATCAATTTTGGGAAGTTGTAAAACATGAATGGGACAACATTGACATTTATTGGTAGATGAAAATTATCATATATGTAAAAGTTTCTGCAAAAAAATTTTCACAATATTGAAGGAAAGATTTTCTTAAAAGATATTAACTATTTAAAAAAATATAATCTGAAAAACAGTGTCATGAATCTTTGGGGTAAAAACTGTTCGTATTGTGAAAATTTATCACATACATACATACATACATACATACATACATACATACATACATACATACATACATGCATACGTAGGTTCGTACGTAGTGGAACTGTAAAAATCAGTAAAACTATCCAGAAGCATGCAACTACCTGCATGAGAATACACAAAACAAAATATGCAACCCTACACATACTCACCTACAAAAATACCCGGTTGATATTGAAATTCCTATGAAGGAGCCTTGGATCTCGGTTAGAAACCGGCTCTTTCTCTATTGGCATAAATCTTGAAATAAAACTGAATAACGACACACATACATACATGCAAACTTACATACATACATACATACATACATACATACATACATACATACATACATACATAGCACATATACAAGTTTACTTATTTATAACGTGGGTGTGTGAGTGGTTCTAAGCATGTAGGTTAAATTTAAAAGTTAACATGAAGAATACTCAAAAAACAACGAACCTTTCTTAGCGTCTAAATTTCTTTGATTTTTATGTTTCTTTCATTGAGGGTGGAATACTGCTGAAGAATGTCCGATATATATATGGTGTTGGCTGTAATTTCCTCGTACTGGTTCCCACAGAAAAAGGTAATAGATGCCAAGAAAGAATGCAAGTCCAAAACCGATACTGAGATAAATGACAACCATAAACATTTTAAATGACAAAATTTGAAACGGGGAAACTGGTTTGGTATCTCCACCACCAGCAAGTTTTGGTGGCGAGGAAGATTTTCTTCGTGGGGCTTCAGGAACTGTCAGAGAAACCGAATCTGCCATTTTCAAAAAGAAATCTTTTAGCTCTTTTAACTAAAAGCTCCAGGTACCTCTGCTCGTAAAGCTATATCTGAAATGATTTCAGGAACTGTTTTTTCGGTATTGATTGAGAATCTCTAAGCTATTGCACGCCAATTATTCTAGATAAACACTATAAACCTCTATTATTACTATTATTATCATAGAACTCCTTTATACGTATTGTAAATGAATCTACTTATATTAAGGCAATTATTTAATTTGTATAGCGTGACAAAATACGGTGAAGATTCGCTCTTGAAAAGTAGGTAAATTATTTGAAAATAAAGATTAAAAAGCCGATTATTGATAATACTTAATGTATACTAATCATTAAAAATGACTAGGCTGGGTTCTATAATGGGGTTGACTAAATTATTCGCACCAGATAGATTTCTCTCTATGACGTAAGAAGCTTTGCAAGTAAACTCCGCTAATCTGAACACATGTCTACTCTTATTGCATTGTTTTTACATTATTTTCTTTATTTATTCATTTATTTCATATATGCACGTGCAGACATACACACACACCACACACACACACACACACACACCACACACATACACACCACACCACACACATAATATATATATATATTATATATATATATATATATATATATATATAATATATATATATATATATATACAGAGAGAGAGAGAGAGAGAGAGATAGAGAGAGAGCAATAAGAAAATGGCGGGGACAATAGGTGGTTCATCAACTTTTAGACATATTATGTTAACTTATTTATTTATTTACTAAAATGACAATTGCAAGAATATACATACATACATGTATAACATATGCTTTACATATAAAATATATTAATATGAAAGGATACCAGTCATTATTAAAAATATAACATACAGGAATATAAATTGGGAAAAAATATCTTACAGCTGTTTCAGCCAAGAGGCAAAAATACCTAATTCTACCTTTATTCCTCCAGCAGACTGAAGTAATAAGTAGATGAAATTGAGGTTCTTGGGCGTTTCTCTAGGCTTCGTCAGAGATTTTAGAAAGTACATAAGGTTAAGTTCTAAATAAATACGCACACATTCACAAACTTATACATAGACATATGCATTACATATATAAATATACATAAATACATATATATACACTTGAATTTACATACATATTTACATTTGTAAGCTTGCACAATAATCAATTATTATTAATAATATTAGATGTATTATATTATTCATATAAGACGCTTGTCTGTGACACCCTGTTTTTGTTGTTATTATTATAATCATTATTGTTTTTACGTATTTTTGTATTTTTATTCGTGTAACATCGTCCGTTTTTCCGTCCTTGTTTTGTATACATTCGAGGCTTTCTTCCAAGGAATCTAATGCGCTTGGCTTAGATTTTCCTTTGGGGCTGGCCAGATCGGAGCAATCTCAAGATTAATCAGTCGAAATTGCGAAGATGATCCGGTTCTTGACTGAAGATTGAAGACTTCGAATGTCCCGTCCTTGTTTTTTGTATCGTCTTCTAAATGTTTCACGTTTTGTCCCAGTTTGTATTTTTTTACATTTACATATCTATATATATATATGTATATATATATATAAATATATATCCATTTATATATACTACAATACATACATACATACATATTCTTTTATTCTTTTATTATTCTTTTACTTGTTTCAGTAATTTGACTGCGGCCATGCTGGAGCACCGCCTTTATGCAATGTGCTATGCTTACTGCACCTAGGTTTCCCAAGCGGTCACCCATCTAAGTTCTGACTAGGCTCGACTTTGCTTAACTTCGGTGATCAGATGAGAACCGGTGCTTTCAACGTGATATATATATTTATTTATTTATTTATCTATATACGTTTATCTCTATATATAAAACTGAATTGCGTTTTTACCGCTTGGTTCGCTTTCAATGCCACTACATTCCGTCCGATTCGATCCAAAATTTACAGGGACATGTAGAATGAGGTGACGATGCGCGTGGGCTACCTTAGAAATCCCTATCTTAAAAGCTGTGGTTTCTAGGGGCCATCTTCCTACCTCACCCTATTTCCTCCAGTACCGGTCACCCTCTTCATTTATACTTTCAGAATGCCACTACGTGTATTTAAAGTATCTGTCACTATCGCTATTTCCTTTCTTTTTCACTGACTCTGTTTCCTACCTTCCTATCACTTCGGCGGCGTTCTTTGAAGTATATGTCTGTCACCAGCAATCAACACACGAGCATGAGAACAAATTTATGAATCAGATATTCTTGCGTTCATTTATATGTGTGTGTGTGTGTGGTGTGTGTGTTCTATATATATGTATATATAATGTATGTGTGGTGTGTGTGTTCTATATATAATATTATATATAATGTATGTGTGTGTGTGTTCTATATATAAATATGTATATATAATGTATGTGTGTGTGTGTGTTCTATATATAAATATGTATATATAATGTATGTGTGTGTGTGTGTTCTATATATAAATATGTATATATAATGTATATATACAAAGTGTATATATCTGTATTTATGTATATTAAACTTTTTCATACTTTTTCATAGTTATATATATTTTTAAACAAATTATAAATATAATTTCATAATTTTTATTTTCAATTTAAATAATTTAAAGTTTTCAATTTTATATTTTACTAGCAGTATCGCCCGGCGTTGCTCCGGTTTTTTTAAGGGAAATAACTATATAAGCATTTTTAGTGAGTTATAGCAAAAAAAGAGCAAAAAATGCAATTAAAGATGGATAAAAAATGATAGTAATTTCTTTTTTAAATCGTGACTCATCGTAGACATTTTTAGAGAGTTACTTCCCTTATATAATAGCGAAAAATGCATTAAAATGGAATAAAAAAATGATGGTAATTTTTTTTT
>NC_043007.1:74546617-74567488 GCF_006345805.1 Octopus sinensis | reverse complement strand
AAGTAAAAGAGAGTAAAGAGTATTACTTAGATCAGCGGTTCTCAGCCGGGGTCCCTAGGGTCACATATTTACGTCAAAGGCCATAGGTCCATGTAAGAAGTCAAACATCCATATCAAAGATCAAAAGTCTATGTCAAATGTCAAAGGTCCATGACAAAGGTTAATATTAGTACTAGAGAAAGATCCCTGGTGGTTCACAAATACCTAAACACACATAACACACACACACACACACACACACACACACACACACACACATATACACACATTTCTTGGTCAACCTTGTGTGCCACCTTTTCAATACGCGCCCGCACACATACACACGCACCGGCACAAACACACACACACACACACAAGCACAAGCACACACACACACACACATACACACAAGCACACACAAACACATACATATGTACGTATGTACATACATAATATTCATGTTTCTTTTACTTGCTTCAGTCAATAGACTGCGGTCATGCTGGAGCACCGCCTAGAACAATTTTTAGATGAATGAATTAATCACAAAACTTATGTTTTTATTAAGCCTCGTACTTATTCTATCGGCCTTTTTGCCGAACCGCTAGTTTACGAGAACGTAAACACACCAACACTCGTTATCAATCGGTAGTGGTGAAGAATACATACATACATTCATACATACATACATACATACATACATACATACATACATACATACAAACATACATATACATACATATATATATTATATATATATATAGATATATATAATATATAATATATATATATATATATATATATATTATATATATATATATGTAGAAAAATACAAACTGGGACAGGAACGTAAAACATTTAGAAGATGATACAAAAATCACGGACGGGACATTCGAAGCCTTCAATCTTCAGTCAAGAACCGGATCATCCTAGCATTTCGGCTGATTACTTGAGATCGCTCCGATCCGGCCAGCCCCAAGGAAAAACTAAGCTACGAGCATTAGATTTCTTGGAAGAAGGATCGAATGTATACGAAACAGGGACAGAAAAACGGACGATGCCACACGAATATAAAATACAAAAAACAATAATGGTAAAAACAGGACAAAAAACAGCGGATATCTTACGACTAATAAACAGTAAAACAAGTTTAGCTGGCGTATTTGGAAAAAATGCCTTCATCGGCAGACGATATATATATATATGACGAACTTCTTTTAGTTTCCCTCTACCAAATCCATTCACAAGGCTTTGGTCGGCCCGAAGCTATAGTACAAAACAGTTGCCCAAGGTGCCACGCAGTGTGATTGAAACCTGAACCATATGGTTGCGAAGCAAGCTTCTTACCACATGACCACGTACCATAAAACAATGGAGGGATTTAACCCATTCGTCACACATATTTTTTTCACAGTCACGGATGCAGGCGTCAGGCTGTTAACCTTTTAACCTTCAGACGTTAATATGATTCATTTTGTTTCCGTTTCATTTTGTTATTCTTTTCCCCTCGGCCGTTGCTTGTTTTTTTTTTCTGTGTTTATCGAGATGGTTTTGTAGATCAACTCTCCAATACACTTTAAACTCTTTTATACTTGTTTCAGTCATTTGACTACTGTGGCCATGCTGGAGCACCGCCTTTAGTCGAGCAAATCGACCCCAGGACTTATTCTTTGGAAGCCTAGTACTTATTCTATCGGTCTCTTTTTGCCGAACCGCCAAGTTACGGGGACATAAACACACCAGCATCAGTTGTCAAGCGATGTTGGTGGGACAAACACAAACTCACAAACATATACACACACACACACGTGTATATATATATATATATATATATATATATATATATATATATATATATATATATATATATATATATATATATATATATATATATATATATATATATATACATATATACGACGGGCGTCTTTCAGTTTCCGTCTACCAAATCCACTCACAAGGCTTTGGTCGGCCCGAGGCTATAGTAGAAGACACTTGCCCAAGGTGACACGCAGTGGGACTGAACCCGGAACCATGTGGTTTGTAAGCAAGTTACTTACCACACTGCCACTCCTACGCCTATTACTTCTTGTGATACCTTCGTCTTCTTTCTCGAGTTCGAAGACAAGCGATTTCTCTATAACTAAGAACTTCGTCTCAATGGAGTTAACCAGCATTGGATCGTGTGTTGCTTTTCCATGTGCTTCTCTTTCCCGTATATTTGAGTAGCTCCCCTTCTTCGCTTGCTTACTCTTACGCCTTTACCTTCACAGAGCACTTCATTATTAAATTGCCCCCATCTGCCCTATATATATGTAGTTACTTCCTTTTTGTCTCAGTCAAAATCCGACTCCATCTTTTTTCCTCGGTCACAATCGCCTCCCCACATACACACATTTCGTTATCATGCACGAATTCCTTTTTCTCTCTCACTGTTTTTCTTTCTAGGTCTTCCTCTCTCCCCGCCTCTCTGTCTTTCTGTTTCTGTCTCTGTCTGTCTGTCTCTCTGTCTCTTCCTATCTCTCTCTCCCTCTCTCGCTCTCTCCTTCTCTCGCTCTTTCAAATTTCTCACAACACAGCCACACCTGCGCTTATATATATATATTATACACACACAGTATATGTGTGTATAATGACTAGCGCATACATTTCCACGATTCTCAACTGATTTTCACCAAACTTTGCACACACATTACTTATGTCCCAAGGATGTTATGCACCATATTTTGCCCAGTTCCCGCGTAAATGGACCTAAATGGACATAGTTTTTTCTATGTAAGATCTTCCATACATTTTTAATCTTTTTATAAAAGTGAAAGGATTTTGTCCATTTATTTCGACCGTCCACCTGCCACAGTGGTTAAATTAACTAGGAACACTGTACATGACGAATATCCAATACCAAACAATCTTAATCTTAATCTCCATATTTAAGCTGCTTTAAACTTTGGCAAGTTTACCTTTACCTATTCTGAGTCACCTGAAAGGTGATGTTCCCTTCCCTCTTTTCCATTGCGTTGTTTCACTTTAAGGATGCTTATTTACCCGTCCTTTATGATATTTCGACTGTTGTCCATTGTTTCAAATACGTTTTAGCATTGTCGTTCTAGCCTTTTCTTAAACGCGCAGGAGTGGCTGTGTGGTAAGTAGCTTGCTAACCAGCCACATGGTTCCGGGTTCAGTCCCACTGCGTGGCATCTTGGGCAAGTGTCTTCTGCTATAGCCCCGGGCCGACCAATGCCTTGTGAGTGGATTTGGTAGACGGAAACTGAAAGAAGCCTGTCGTATATATGTGTATTATATATATATATATATATATTATATATATATATATATATATATATATATATATATATATATATATATATATAAGTGTGTGTGTATATGTTTGTGTGTCTGTGTTTGTCCCCCTAGCATTGCTAACAAACGATGCTGGTGTGTTTACGTCCCTATCACTTAGCGGTTTGGCAAAAGAGACCGATAGAATAAGTACTGGGCTTACAAAGAATAAGTCCTGGGGTCGATTTGCTCGACTAAAGGCGGTGCTCCAGCATGGCCGCAGTCAAATGATTGAAACAAGTAAAAGAGAGAGAGAGTAAAAGAGTAAATCACATATGATTTGTGCCAAAGAATCAACCTTTAAATAAGTGTGTTGCTTCCACTAAGAGAAAGAATAACATTTTGCTCAGAGCTCCCGCGTAAATGGACAAACCAAGAAAATCGGTGATTAACACGGGTTTTTCTTTAATTCGTTGTATGTACATAGTTTTTTTGTACGTAGGGTCTTCCATACTTTTTGAATCTATATGGTCGTATATTGGCATTAGAGAATATTTTTTAGTGGTTTTCCTATCTTTTAAATTATTTATTTATATGTTGTAATTGTGAATTATTACTTTCTATATTTTTTATATGTGTATTGGTGTATATTGTTTGAGGGTCTTGATTAGAGAATACTATAAAAGTGAAAGGATTTTGTCTATTTATATATTTCGACTGTTTTCCATATTTTTTAAATCTACATGGTCGCATATTTGCATTACAGAATATTATTTTGTTGTTTTCACATTTTTTGATCTATTATTTAAATATATCTTAAACCATCCAAAGAGTGGGTGCGTTTGCTCGTATAGATATATATGTAAATGTCGAACGATGAAAATGAGTGTTCAACACCGCATTGGTGGATATAATTTCTTTATTGCCCACAAGGGGGTAAACATAGTGAGGACAAACAAGGGCAGACAAAAGGATTAAGTCAATTATATCGACCCCAGTGCGTAACTGGTACTTAATTTATCGACCTCGAAAGGATGAAAGGCAAAGTCGACCTCGGCAGAATTTGAACTCAGAACGTAGCGGCAGACGAAATACGGCTATGCATTTCGTCCGGCGTGCTAACGTTTCTGCCAGCTCACCGCCTTAATATAATTTTTTTTATTTGTGATATAATTTCTTTATTTGTGAATATATATTCTTTATTTGTGAATTAAGGCTACCATTCGTTTCATGTTAAGAAAAGTAAGAAAATATCCTAGTGTCTTAGAAAATTTTCAAACCGATCAAATGGAGACAGGTGTTCGCCTCCAGTTTGGAAAACACAACTTCGTTTAGTTCGCGGAGATTCTCGTGAAACTTCGCGAATAAAACAATGAATTAAGGGGCGTTACACTGGGTGGCATCTTTTGAATGTTTGTCTCCCTTGGATTTGCCTTTTGAGCAAACTCTTGTGTGGTCAATTTGCATTATTTTGTTTTTGTTCTGGGTGTAGTGTTCTTATACTTGTGAGCTTAGGTAGTTCGTCACTGGGGTATATCTCTTCTGTGTGCGGAGTTTGTGTCCTATGTGTGTTCAGATTCCACATTCAGGAAAGGGGATATCCTGGTAGGATTACCGTCGCAGATGTGGCTCTTTGAAGAATTTGAGAGTAAAATACTGCTTGTGCATGCAGGGAGAGAAGGTTTCATCCCCAATGTTTAGGATGTTATCTGTTGATTGAATAAATGTTTAGTTTTTCAGTAATGCAGAGTTCACATTTGGTGCCCCATTCTCTGTATTTTTTGGCCTTAGCAATAATTTTCTGTTCTATCTGGGGATTGCTTGTTCTACCTTCTTTTAATGCCCATATCATGTTTGACAGGAATGTTGCATGTTTTTTTATTTTAATGCTTTACACACACACACACTCACACACACACACACACACACACACACACACACACACACACACACACAAACACATACACACACACATATGTATGTATGCATGTATATGTATATATTGGTGAACAGCTGAAAGGATAAGGGCCAGACTAATATGAGCCACCTTTTACCAGAGGTAAAAATAGGTTTGTGTAGAGTCAACGTCCCTATCTAGAAAAAAGCAAAGTTACAGAAGCATTGATGACAATTGAAAACCAACACAATCTGGGAGAGGAAAAAACAGGCCAGACTTGAGAGTAGAGAGTCGTTGATGGATACGCTTCATAGGAAGCGAAGGCTTTGTGTAAGTATGAAGTATCAATGTTATTCAAACAAATGGAAAAGTGAAAATTAGATTTCTTTTGATTAAAAATGGGTCAAGTTTTGTAAGAAAAATACATAGTTAATTTTAAAAAACCAAGTACAAAACTGGTACTTCTATTGATCCAACAAAACTCTGACAAGTAAAATTGACTTTTGTGATTTAAAACCACCGAACTTCAGTGATAAATTATTTTTTTTAAATGCCATTATTTAAATGTATTTTTGCTGACTTCTGACCAATTCAAAGTCAGCAAGACCTGGGAGAAGAAAGCCTTACTTCAGCGATGGACAACACCTCAATAAATAAACAACTCAGAGACAAGAATAGTGGGGAAAAAATGTCGTCGATGGCCTATTCTCCATTGGGATTAAAAAGCCAAATGAGAAGTTTTTCTTTAGAGAAATTTAAAACATTCTTCTTACCTTATAAAGGATGCGTCAAAGAAGGTAAATTAGAGGCGTAGGTTCGATGCTTACTGTAATTACCACGAACTGGATCCCAAAAGAAAATGTAATAACCAGCCAAAACGACAGCGAGTGATGCGACAAAACCCATATACAACCCGACCAGAATTATCTTTTCCATTAAAACAGCAAATAGTGAAACATTTTTCGTTTCTTCGGAGATTCCAACGCCAATAGCTTTCTTCCCCGGCATTTTCTATATGTTCATGTGTTTAGGTAGATACGGTTACAATAATATGGAAATACATTTTTAATTATTTTCAACATTTTTGGCAATTGCTCCGTAATGGTTGGAGTCGACCCAAGAAATATTTCTAATCAGCTTTGAATGGTCATCATTATAATAGCCAATTCTAAATAAGTTACTAATTATTGTACTATTGAAACAATTCCAAATATAATGAAAATTATTATCACATGACCATTATATACTAGATGACGTGATATTCTTCAGTTCCTGTAACACGTATGGCATATATATAATATATATATATATCAGAGGCGACTCCAAGTCATCAGGGTCACTCGGACTCATCACAGATTTCGCATAAGAAACTCGAAGAATTTCACATTTATCCACGGGCGTAAACGCTAGGACCTCGTTCACGTGGTCCTAACGTTTATAATTATGGTGAAACCCGTAGCTAAGCGATCACGTTTCGTTTCTGCTTTGGGGACGAGCAAAATATTTTGCACCTGCAGCTTATGTGGATATCCTGGAAAAGAGAATTGTTAAAGATACTTCTTTTTTCGGCTAAACTTAGCCTGCACTTCCTTCTATTGTCAAAATAAAGCTTGCACTTCGCTATGTGTTCTCCACTTGTAATCCGTGTCACTTTATTTCAACGACCATATATGCCTAGCCTGGGCTGTGACATTACGTCTTTCTTGAATATCAAACAAGGATTATGAGTGTTAAACCTAGTCCTGAAAGGATCTTCTGTCGCGCTCAATTACTGCTACACGTTTGACTGCCCGCTGAGGTCCGTTGGCGTCACTTCGGCATGATATACGACCGTCTTTGGGTTGCTGTGGCGTCGAGAAGACATGTGGTGCTTTGTATGAGCATGAACTTCTTAGACCATAAACAAACAACTTTTCAAAGGTGGTCGTTGCGGTTGTTGGGTTATCAGACGATGAAATACCGCCTCTTCTCTAGTTCTGCTGCTTGGAAAGATATACGATAGGTGTAGCATAGAAAGTATTCATCGTGTTTCTTCGATCAACCATGCTGCTGCACTTCACGTTTTTTAAGAAGTGCCACCGTGTCTAAAAAGAGGTCGTACTTGGACGCAAGTTCATTTCCACAAAAATACAACCAAAACAAGAACAAAGACGTCATTTACAACGTATATTTTATTCAAGCGCTAGGTAAATCGAGCCCAAAAAAGTCAAAAACAACTAAAACAAGTTTGATCACGTTTTTCTGGAACAAGTGGTAATTAGAGAAGTAGTTCGTTTGGATCTTTTCGGTTTGAACGGCAGTTTTTTCTAGCGGTGTCATATGAAATTGTCACCCATAATTATGACCCTAGTATCGATCTATTGCATTTCAATGTTTTAGAGTTAGGGGTGGGGGAAAGGGTATCTTTTTTTCTTCACAAATGTAAATAAACCCAATCTGTTTCTTAAACGAGGGACATTTTCATAAGGTACGGAATGTTTTTTTACCTCAATAGACGTCATTGATTGGTAGAATTTTCAGAAATTGAAGAAAAAAAAACAACAAATATCTTACAAACCATAGAATTTTCTCAATAAAGCCAAGAGAAAAAGATGTTTTATAAACACATTCTACCAGTATACGAAGTTTTAAATGTTTAGTTACGTGGAAATTATTTTAAAAAACTGTCGTTCAAACCGAAAAGATCCACTCGTTTTAATATTATTGCTCTCAGTAAAATACACTTGGCAGAATAGGAAATATCAGCAATTTGTGATGGTTTGTGAAATAAAGGATGACCGGAGGGGTTGCTTTTGGACGTGAGCCCCATGATTTAAAAAATCCTTAGCAACAAGCACTGTGGTCGATCGCATCAACTAAACCACCGACTCTCAAAATTGCTGGTCTTGTGGTTAAATTACAGTTTATTATTAACATATAGGCGTAGGAATGACTGTGTGGTAAGTAGCTTGTTTACCAACCACATATTTCTGGGTTCAGTCCCACTGCGTAGCACCTTGGGCAAGTGTCTTCTCCTATAATCTCGGGCCTTGTGAGTAGATTTGGTAGACGGAAACTGAAAGATGCCCGTCGTTTATATATATATATGTATGTGCGTGTGTATATGTTTATGTGCCTGTGTTTGTCCCCCCAACATCGCTTGACAACCGATGCTGGTGTGTTTACGTCCCCGTAACTTAGCGGTTCGGCAAAAGCGACCGATAGAATAAGTACTAGGCTTACAAAGAATAAGTCCTGGGGTCCATTTGCTCGACTAAAGGCGGTGCTCCAGCATGGCCATAGTCAAATGACTGAAACAAGTAAAAGTGTATATACGACTTATCTTGACAGCTCAATGTAGGAATTTCACATTGCATTAAGAGTCTCTGGAAAGTAGGTTGTAATAAAAACGTGCAAGCTACATGTTGAAATAAGAATTGAATAAGAAAAGTCGATAATGTCTTACCTGGAATACCGTTTTGTTGGACAGCATAACGTCAGCATGCATTGGTGACATAGGAATGCCATTTCTTTTCAATGGAAAACTAGACGTAAGAGAAGAAATTGAAGAAATCTGTAATTCAAATGTTGATACTTGCCAAATATATAAGGATAGCGGTTCTCAAACAGTACTTTACAGTATACTCAAATGGTACTTAAGGGGTACAGGGTCGTCTTAGCAGCATTATAGCCCTACCACCACCGGGCAAATCAACTGGGTACCATAGTGTTTCTTAGAAACAATACATAAATGAGAATTGGGTCCTTGACCCGTGAAGCACCCGGATAACTATCAAATGTGCCCATGCATTAAGATGTACTTAGGTACACTGTAGGGATGTATATATATATATATATATATATATATATATAATTACACCATGTTCCAAATAGATAAAAGTAGTAAATCGCTTCTTTGTAGTGTGTGTGGCAGCAAAAGTAAAACAGTCTCATGTATTGTGGGTTAATGTAGCAAATTGGCCCAAAAATAATACAAAATGAGGCATGATAATCGTGTGTCCATTGGAGATTATGTGAGAAGTGGGATCTTGAAATGACATTGAAATGGTATAAACCAGAAAGAGTCATCATAAACAATGAGTATAAGATCTTGTGGGATTTTACAATCCAGTATGGTTCAGTGATTGATGCTCGGAGACCAGACATCATTGTAGCTGACAAAATGATAAAGGAAACAAAGACCACAGACATTGCTATACCTGGGGATGTATGAGTGAATAACAAAGAACTAAAAAAGATTGAAAAGTACAAGCCACTAAAAGATGAGATGGCACGAATCTGAGCAATGAAGAAAGTAACTGTCATTCCAGTTGTTGTCAGGGTACTGGAAGCACTAACAACCAGAAAAATATATTGGAGAAATTGACGTAAGGGTAGAACATGTTCAAAAAGCTGCTGTATTGAGGAGAACAATGATTTTGAGATTGACACTTGTATGTTAAGTATCGTGGAAAGAGACCCTGTGAGATCCTTGAAAACAGGTTGTTTTCCAATCTTACTGAAATAGACGGAGCAAGTGAAATCAAGAGCTCTGAAAAGTGAATAGAAATAATAATAATAATAATCATCATCGTCATCATTTAGCATCCGCTTTCCATGCTAGCATGGGTTGGACGGTTCAACTGGGGTCTGTGAAGCCAGAAGGCTGCATCAGGCCCAGTCTGATCTGGCAGTGTTTCTACAGCTGGATGCCCTTCCTAACGCCAACCACTCCGTGAGTGTAGTGAGTGCTTTTTACGTGCTACCCGCACAGGTGCCAGACGGAACTGGCAACGGACATGAACGAATGGTGCTTTTACGTGCCACCGGCACGGGGGCCAGGCGAGGCTGGCAACAATAATAATAATAATAATAATAATAATAATAATAATAATAATAATAATAATAATAGTAATAATATCTTTATTAGCCACAAGGGCCTACATAAAAATCAAAAGGACATTACACAAAACAGATAAGAGATGGTGGGGTTAAGACGATGCATGTAAACGATAAATAAACAAACAATTAACAATAGAATTCAAACAATTAAATTCCCCAATTAATGAATGCCCCGATGCAGTACCAGGCACTAGCTCTCATGCCTTCTGATCTTAGCTGATTGGAAGTGTTATCATGTGCTATTTTGTCTTGGTATAAAAATATGGGCTACAACAAATATTCTGCTCAATACCACAGATTTGCTTGCTAGTTGTTTGACCATAACTAGCTGGGCATGTCCCTTGGTGGCTGACAATATATGAATCTCTGATCAAGCAGAAATAGTGGAGGAGCATCATAGCCGTGTGTTGGGAGGAACTGTTTGGAGTTTGAATAATCCACATTTGGAAACATGGGTGTTTCATTCATCCCCCTCACACAACCCTTATTCAGGGACCTTTTAAGTGTGATGGGCTACCCAACCTGAAGAAAATTCTAACTGGGCGCAGTTAACAAGCTTGCTTTGCTACCATGTGGTTTCGAGTTCAGTTCCACTGCACAGCATTTTGGGTATCTTCTACTATAGCTCTAGGTTGGCCAACGCCTTGTGAGTAAGTGTCATCGATAGAGTCTGCACAGAATCTCATAATATATACAACGAGCAAAACGCCCCCCACTAGACGGTACTGAGTAGGTATATTGGGCTTCGTATATTTCTACCCCAGTGTCACTTTCATGGTATGCATTGCTCTCACTCAATAATAATAATAATAATAATAATAATAATTATTATTATTATTATTATTATTATTATTATTATTATATTATTATAAAGTTGGGGAAATGACCAGTGGTTTAACCTAAATTTGAGACACCAGCAAAAGAAGAAATAAAGATAGACTTTTTTCTATTCCAAAGAAAAACGATTTTATTCACTCAAATATGCAACCGAAGAGTTTAAAGTACCAGTAATGATACGGCTGCTGACTGGGAGAACACAAACATGGTTTAAACAGTAAGCTTGGCAGGAAAGAAACGTGCCTTTAAGCAGTACAAAAACAATAAAAAATGGAAGGTGCAGTTATGTACAGGTTGACAGACAAGTTGTTTTGAGAAAATTTGGTTTAAATGTTTGACAACTCAGCACCGTCTAGTGGGGGGCGTTTTGCTCGTTGTATATATTATGAGATTCTGTGCAGACTCTATCGATGACACTTACTCACAAGGCATTGGCCAACCTAGGGCTATAGTAGAAGATACCCAAAATGCTGTGCAGTGGAACTGAACTCAAAACCACATGGTAGCAAAGCAAGCTTGTTAACTGCGCTCATTCTTTCATTTTTAAAAAATTGATCATAGACTTGAAATCGTACTAAATCAGTATTACTTGACCTTACAGTTGTAGGTAGAAAATGTTGGTTGGTAGTCAAAGTCACATGCAGATCAAAGGCTGAGCATTCACGTGTGGATATATAATATTAACTAGGTTAAACATCCATAGTTGTTCTCGAAACTAATTTACAAGCTTAAACATTGGTAGGTGATGGCGGATTGCTAGTGGAAGGACCAGGTGCTTATTAACAGTTATCTTTTATCTTTCATCGGTTTCAGTCATTAGACAGCGACCATGCTGGGGCTCCGCCTTGGATAATTTTTAGTCGAATGAATCGATCCCAGTGCTTATTCTCTTCTTATAGGCCTGGTACTTATTCTATCAGTTCTTTTACCGATGTGTCCCTCATTATTAGGTAAATCAATAAATAAATGTATATTCATTCAAAACCAGTTATTTTCCCACTGACTGTTGGCAAATAAATCAGATCTGCACAGACAAAAACAAATGGTGACCATTAACATGTAGCAGCAACATTTCTGCTGTCCCAAATTATTAGGCAGGTGCTCAATTTAAGTGTCGTTATGGGTCAGAAACGTGATCTTAACTCGAATGAGAAGTCTACCATTGTGTCAAAGCTTGAATGCCATGCTGCCCTTGATGAACCAGATGGCTGGAGAAAAATGGTTGGGTATCAATCAGCAGGAACCATCCTCATCGTCTGAGACACCAACAGGGGGGAGGTGGAGCCATGTTTTGGGCTGGCATCATAGGTCGTATGATGGTCAGGCCATGGAAAGTATGGTGGCATGATGGTCGGGCCAGATGGCATTAAGATGACATCGAAAATATATGTTACCTTCTTAAAAAACAATTTCCAAGCATGGTTTAAAAAGCAACTGAATGCAAGATAATGCCCTGTCTCATGCAGTGAAGAATTCTAAGGAATACCGGCAGCAAATAGGCTTCTCCGGAGGTGGTTTGATGGACTGGCCACCTTGTTCCCCTGACTTAACCCTTTGGTGTTCGCATTATTCTGCCAAAGTTAATGCTTTTTCCTCCACTTTGTTTTGAACTAATCATGCATTATCTTGTAACTATGAAAATTTGATGAGGTAGCTGTTGATTTTTAAAACGATATTGTAGGGTTGGTGTGAGAGACCAGATATGGCCAGTTTGAACATAAAACAAGCAGAATACTTTTGGCTGGATATGGCCGGTTTAAATGCTAAAGGGTTAAACCTGATTGAGAACCTGTGGAGTATCCTGAGGAGGCACATTTACCAAGATAGACAGCAGTTTTCAAGTAAAGTTGCCCTCTGGGATGCTATTGTAGATACTTCTCAAGGCACAACACGAGAAAACATCACCACTTTAACAAAATCAATGGATCAGCGTGTAAGGGAGATTATTGCATGTGGAGGATCATACGTCCAACATAAGGAGCTGTATGACATCATAATCCCAAGATTACTTTCATTCGAACATATCATTATGTTTACCATTAAGTCCTTTATGAATAATTTTTTTCTTAACCTTTACTGTTGAATTAAATAAACATTTGTTCTGACTCAGTTATAATTTTTATTATACTTGCCTAATAATTTGTGATGGTGAAAATGTTGCTCAATCACAAAAATGGGTGCCATTTGTTGACATTTGCGCAGATCTGATTTATTTTAACAGAAAGTGCACAGGTAGGCGTTGCCAACAGTCAGTGCGAAAACAACTGGTTTCGAATGAACATACATTTATTTATTGAGAGAAGGTTGATTTGCCTAATAATGTGGGAAACAGTGTATCTGACTGAACTTATTTTACTTGCATTAAAGTGTTGTTATGTTACTTTTATTACATCCAAGTCTGTTATAAAATTACTAAAACGATAATTGAAAATGTTTTATTTTAAAAATATAAAATAATATTCATGACAGTCGTTCACAATTATATTATTGATCAAATATATATTGTGCAAACCTCACAGTTATCTTCTTAACAATACTAAAGCCATATTTACGAGACAAATCCCGATCAACAAGGACACACAAAAATCTGCTTAAGCTCTTATCAATAGGTAATCCTCTTAAAGACTGTCTGTATTAATCTGAATAATAATCAGTCTTGAATTTTAGTAATGTGGCATTGCCTTCTCAGCTTACAAACCAATGTTGAAGAAGTAAACAATTTATGGCAATTTTTACCTCTAAGAAGAAGACCAACAACAAAAGTATATTATCTAAGAACATGAAATAATATAGAACTATTTACAACAATGGTGGCAGTGATAGTGGAATTGTAAAAACTAAAGGGATATATATATATATATATATATATATATATATATATATATATATATATATATATATATATATATAATATATATATATATATGTATATATATATATATATATATATATATGTGTGTGTGTGTGTGTGGAGGCGCAATGGCCCAGTGGTTAGGGCAGCAGACTCGCGGTCGTAGGATCGCGGTTTCAATTACCAGACCAGGCGTTGTGAGTGTTTATTGAGCGAAAGCACCTAAAGCTCCACGAGGCTCCGGCAGGGGATGGTGGTGATCCCTGCTGTACTCTTTCGCTACAACTTTCTCTCACGCTTTCTTCTGTTGGCCTGCTCGCTTAGCCAGCAGGGTGGCGTCATTTGAAGGCTAAAACAATGCAAAGCGCATTGTGACCAGCGATGTGTAGCAACATCTGATAGCCTGGTCGATCACGGTGATCACGGTGATCCACCCCCACCACCAATACCGGTGAACACTGTTCTCACCATCTACACCGTATACTCCCTCCTCCTCCCCCACCACCCCTTCCTACCCCTTCTCCTCATATGCTTTCACTGTGAAAAGACAAGCTGTTAGCGTCACAGCTCATCAACCGCCCACTGATCTTACGCTTCCTCCTGTTTTGAATCTGACACTGCCTCAATCCTACTATCTCCTTCCAGTCCCCTCCACGCCTCGTAATATCCTACGTTTTTATTTCTTACGAACCTGCACCAACCCTTCCTGCCATCGTTCCTCCTTACCCCCCAACCTTCCCCACCCCTACCCATTCAAAGTACCCCGAATCCTGTTGCCTCCGTGCCGCTGGCACGTTAAAAGCTCGAACCGATCGTGACCGATGCCGGACCCCCCGGCCCCTGTGCAGGTGGCACGTAAAAAGCACCCACTCCACTCATGGAGTGGTTGGCGTTAGGAAGGGCATCCAGCCGTAGAAACTCTGCCAGATCAGAGTGGAGCCTGGAGTGGCCCCTGGCTTCCCAGACCCCGGTCGAACCGTCCAACCCGTGCTAGCGCGGAAAACGGACGTTAAACGATGATAATGATGATGATGATGATTAGGGAGCTTGCTTCCTAGCTACATGGTTTCGGGTTCAGTCCCACCGCGTGGCACTTTGGGCAGGTGTCTTCCACTATAGCCCCGAGCCGACCGGAGCTTCGTGATTGAATTCGGTAGGTGGAAGTTACTGCCGTGTGTGTATGTGTGCGTATAGCTGCTCAGTGCCTCTCCAAAAAAGAGAGAGGGATATATATATATATAGATAGATAGATAGATAGATAGATAGATAGATAGATAGATAGATAGATAGATAGATAGATAGATAGATAGATAGATAGATAGATAGATATAGATATATATATAGATATATATATATAATCGAATTCAGCTAGTATTTATGTTATTTAAAAACAAAAGTGGTGTATAAATTATGATAATTCCTTTATGAGAAGCTTAATTTGTTTATTACCCCTGCCCATTTTAACCCATAATGAAGGCTAAAACTAGCAGGTCATATACCTCACCTACCAGAATGATGCCATTCTAAAACAGCTTTGAGATGGACATCACTGAAGGGAAAAAGAAAAGGGGAAAAGCCATAAACAGCAAGAACATTCATAACTGATTTCAAAGAAGCCAAAATCACATGGGTGGTTGTAGAGTCAACAGAAACCAGTGGTGTCAACTTGCCGTCAGAAGAGCTAAAGAGCACAAGAAGAACTGATACTGATGATACTGATATAATGAGCATGCATGCATGTGTGTGTGTCTATATCTATCTATCTATCTATCTCTCTATCTATCCATCTATTTATATATCTATCTCTCTATCTATCCATCTATTATATATCTATCTATCTATCTATCTATCTATCTATCTATCTATCTATCTATCTATCTATCTATCTATCTATCTATCTATATCTATCTATCTATCTATCTATCTATCTATCTATCTATCTATCTATCTATCTATCCATCCATCCATCTATCTATCTATATATATATATATATATATATAATATATATATATATATATATATATATATATATGCACGTGTGTGTGTGTGCACGCACGCATGTATGTATACACACACACAATGACTGAAACTAGTAAAAGAATAAAAGAACATAACAACAACAACAACAACAGCAATAATAATAAATCTAAGTGACTTCCAAATACGACAAATTCCAGGATTAGACATAATGGAAACAAGCACAGAAAAAGCTAAGCACAGGAGAACCCTTTCTAAAACTCCTGCTTTAGTTATGCTTACTCATAAATGGCAATAAAAACCTCTCAATGGCAAATACCCAAAGAAAACTAATAATGCTGTTGACTAAGTCCTTACCCATCACTGGTTAGTGTCTTCTGGCTTAAACTCAGTAACAGGAGGGTTTATTATAGCAGCTCAAGATCAATGCCTACCTACAAGAAGCTACCGGGTCAACATGTTAAAAAACAGCAGTAGTCCAACATGTTGCGTATATAAACAACAAAATGAAACCATTGATCAAGTTGTCTCCATGTGCAGTCTTCTTGCACCTACAGAGTATCTCAACAGGCATAATGGAGCAGCACGGTATATTCGCTGGGTAATTTGTAAAGCCTTGGACCTCCCCCATGATAAAAACATTCTCTAGAACAGGGCTGTGTACAAAAACCAAATATATGGCACCCTAGGCATAACACCAACATGAACTTCTAACTTGTTATCTCTTGAGGTCTCTGGGTGAGACTTGGAGCCAACTTGTACAAATGTAAAGCAAAAGTCAAACATGAAATAATAATAATAACAATAATAGTAATCTTTTCTACTATAAGCACAATGCCTGAAATTTAGTGAGGGTGATTAGTTGATTATATCAACCCTTAATACTCGATTGGTATTTATTTCACCAACCCTGAAAGGACAAAAGATGAAGTCGGCCTCAATAATAATAATAATAATAATAATAATAATAATAATAATAACAATAATAATAATAATAACAATAATAATAACAATAATAATAGTAATAATAATAATAATAATAATGATAATAATAATAATACTGATGCAGTACCAGCAGTGGCTCTCATGGCTTCTGATCTTAACTAATTGGAAGTGTTATCATGTACATTGTTTTGTCTTGGTATAAAAGATGAGCTACAGCAAATATTCTGCTCAATACCTCAGATTTGCCTGTCAGTTGTTTGACCTTAACCAGTTGAGCATATCCCTTAGTGGCTGACGATATGTGCATGTCTGATCACAAGCAGAAGTAGTGGGGGAGCATCATAACCATTTGTTGAGAGGGATTCTTTGGGGTTTGAATAATTCACCTCTGGAAACATGGGTGGTTTGTTCAACATCCTTAAGCAACCCTTAACAGGGACCTTTTGAGCAGGATGGGTTACTCGACCAGAAGAAAATTCTAACTGGGCCCCACCTGCAAGGTCATGTCCTGTTTATCTTGATATGAGATCACCATGTCGCGCACATATGGTTGTGATGCATGTGCCTGGTGTATCCTTATCAGACAGGTAGTCATGATGGGTATACTGGGCTTCGTATATTTTACCCCAGTGTCACTTTGATGACATGCACTGCTCTCTCATTCAATAATAATAATAATAATAATAATAATAATAATAATAATAATAATAATGAGGTGATCTCCCCTAACAGACAATGAATATAAGGTATAGTGAAGGCACATGGCTCAGTGGTTAGAGCGTCGAGCTGACGATCGTGAGGCTGTGAGTTCGAATCCCAGGCTGGGCTACTTGTGTTCTTGAGCAAGACACTTTATTTCACGTTGCTCCAGTTCACTCAGCTATAGAAATGAGTTGCGATGTCACAGGTGCCAAGCTGTATCGGCCCTTGCCTTTCCCTTGGATAATACTGGTGGTGTGGAGAGGGGAGGCCAGTATGCATGGGCGACTGCTGGTCTTCCATAAACAACTTTGCTTGGATTTGTGCCTGGGAGGGTAACTTTCTAGGTGCAATCCCATGGTCTATGTCGTGACCAAAGGGGGTCTCAGATAAGTAAGATAATTTCATCAAAGTATCTGGTGGGATTAGGAGTTTGAATTTGAAATTAAAGAAGAAAAGGATGCATGGAATATACATACTATTTATCTACCCCATTTTGCTTACTAAATACAGAGGTTTTTTGATTTCCAATCTTAATGTATTCTGCCAACACACTCCCCAAATAATATTAACTGTATGTATATATTAAAAGGAAAAGTTGTTGTCCGATAACTAAATCCATTAGCAAAAATCATATTCACATCCTAAGCTGGAACAAGTGCAGAATGAAAAATACATGTCTATATTTTCTTACAGTTTTGCGTGATTGTAATAATTTTATATCACCTTAGACTAAGACTTAGCAAGTCTTAGCCTACATCAGCAAATATCGTTTCTTGAATTCTATGAATAAGAACAACCATTCTTATTTCTTTATTGCCCACAAGGAGCTAAACATAGATGGGAAAAACAAGGACAGACAAAGGGATTAAGTTGATTACATAGACCCCAGTGTGTAACTGGTACTTAATTTATCGACCCTGAAAGGATGAAAGGCAAAGTGGAATTTAAACTCAGAATGTAACGGCAGACGAAATACCGGTAAGCATTTTGTCCGGCATACTAACGATTCTGCCAGCTCGGTGCCTTAAAGAACAGCCATTCTTATTTCTCTATTGCCCACAAGGAACTAAACATAGATGGGAGAAACAAGGACAGACAAAGGGATTAAGTCGATTACATAGACCCCAGTGTGTAACTGGTACTTAATTTATCGACCCTGAAAGGATGAAAGGCAAAGTAGAATTTAAACTCAGAATGTAACGGCAGATGAAATACCGGTAAGCATTTTGTCCGGCATACTAACGATTCTGCCAGCTCGGTGCCTTAAAAAACAGCCATTCTTATTTAGATTCAGAGTTCCAGATAGTGTCACTGACTGAAACTGCAGAATTGTGTTGGAAGATCAGTTTCTTAGAGTCTGCTATGTCACTGAGGCATGTATTTTGTCAATACATATCATGTAAAAGGAAGAAGCTATTCTCCAAAGATGAAATCTAACAGTCTTTTCATGTTTTTGACTATGCTAGTATTTTCTTTGTTCACCTCTGTCTTACGTCAAAAGACACTTTCTATGTTTATACTCTGTATTTGTTCTTGTTTTTCACACCAGTTGTTATCTTTATCCTGTTTGTTTTCAGATGCAACACTTTTTTTTAAAAACATATTGGATATTTTCATTTGTAAGGCTTGTTTTTGTTCTGGTTTGTTTGAACTCTGACACTTTCCAGATGATGATGTATATAAACTTTTCCAAGCACCGAAATCAAAACAACTCTGAATAAAAACTCAGTTTATGAAATAAATTTATCTATGTCTGTTCTTTTGTCTTTTATATTAACTATCATACACATCCTTTGCCATTATTCTGATTATGTACACACACACACACACACACACACACACACACACACTTTGTTTGTAGATTAACAAAGCTAACAATGGTTCATGCAGAGAGAAATCTCTCAACAAATTATCAAGCCTGCCACATGAGAACTTTGGTACTTATCTCCATCTTCAAGGAGAATACATGAATCTACACGAGATTGTATGGGATTTGGCGATAAATGAATATACAGATCATGGGAGTTAATTTATAGGAAAATATTAATTGTTGTCTCCCTTGAATTAGCCCTGATATGTTTGAAATAAACTGATGTATGTATCTTTAGAAACTGTGAGAGATATGAAATAAACTTCTTTAATGTAGGTATATCTATAAATAATAGATGTAAAATATTAGGTTAAAAAGAGCCTTTGATATAAAAAAAAATCAGGAGGCTGCCTGAGGGCCTCAAACCCAGATCTTCTGAGTCATGGTAGATACTACCATTATACCTAAGCAATCTTTTGAATTTTCTTTATCCGATTTAGAAACTTTGTCCTGTTTAGTGAGAAATCTATGTTGTTTACATTATTTAATATTTTATTCCTATAATTTACATGCTATTATTTATAGCTTTATCTACTTTGAGTTCCTTTTGTGTCTCTCAAAGTTTCTTAAAGTATAAAAAAAAAATTCTTATAAAGTGAACAGCATGTAATTTTGTTGGTAAGTATAAAGCTTTTAAAACAGATAGAGGAAATTCGAAGAATTGTTTTGGTGTAATAGCAGCAAATTTGTCAAAACTGCAGAAGATATGGGTTCAAGTCCCACGGGCAGCTTTCAACATTTTTTTCTCAAGGTTTCTTAAACCCAATATTCTTCATGTTATTATATATAGCTTTATCTATTATATATGGCTTTAACTACTTGATAGCTTCATCAAGGTAAATACATATATATGTGTGTGTGTGTATACATATAAATAGTGTACATTTAAACACAAGAGAAAACTGCCTTCAACAGGCAGTTTTTACACGCTAGAAGAAGTAGCTAAAACGACTAAAACCACATTTAAGAGCAATCTTCAAAAGAGTGAAAAATAAAAACTTTTACCTTGTTATTTTATTCCAGTCAGACCTGGGTTTCAAAATTTTTTTAGCAAATAAAATAATTTGCTATGAAAAATTTAAAATTCACCACGCAAGTGCAGTTTCAGTCGGCAGTATATTTACTGATGACTGAAACAGTGCTTGTGCAGTGAATTTGAAAAATTATAATGTATAACAATGAGTCACATGTTATTCGTCACTTAATTATATGCTAGTGTTATGGCATGGTCACTGATGAGAACTTTCACCTAGCAAATTATTTTATTTGCTAAAAAAATTTTGAAATCTAGGTCTGACTGGAATAAAATAACAAGGTAAAAGTTTTTATTTTTCATTCCTTTTGAAGATCGCTTTTAAATGTGGTTTTGGTCGTTTTAGCTACTTCTTCTAGCATGTAAAAACTGCCTGGTGAAGGCAGTTTTCTCTTGTGTTTAAATGTACACTATTTTATATTGAGAATATGTTGTCTATTGACCTTTTATACATGCTAGGCCATTGGTAGTGAAATTTCTAAAAAAAACTCACTATCCTATATTTTACATGTATATATATATATATATATACATATTTATAATTCTCACCATAGGATATAGTAATAGTGATATGTAGCTGTTAATAATTGTAGGATATTGTTATAATTATTAATGGCTATTC